>NW_007731891.1:85826-88634 GCF_000696425.1 Galeopterus variegatus
GCACCATCCAGTGCGCCACCGGGCCGGCCCAATCCTCATTTTTTTGACCTGTCTGCACCATGAGTACTATTGACTCTTCCTCAAAACATTTCCAATTGTTTTTATTTTTCTCTCTGGCTGCTTCTTTGATGTCTCCCGCACCATCCAGTGCGCCACCGGGCCGGCCCAATCCTCATTTTTTTGACCTGTCTGCACCATCAGTACTGTTGACTCTTCCTCAAAACATTTCCAATTGTTTTTATTTTTCTCTCTGGCTGCTTCTTTGATGTCTCATTTGCCAGTCTATCCTCTTCTTCCCAGCTGATATTACCAATAGAGCTAACATATTTTGAACTGTTACTATGAGATAGGTAACATGACAGGTACTTTCTACATACACATGCTCCTTGACTTATGATGGGGTTATGTCCTGATAAACCCATCATAAGCCGAAAATATCACAAGTCAAAAATGCATTTAATACAGCTAACCTACCAAACATCATAGCTTAGCCTAGCCCACCTTAAATGTGCTCAGAACACTTACATTACCCTACAGTTGGGCAAAATTATCTAACACAAAGCTTATTTTTTAATAAAGTGTTGAATATCTCATGTAATTTGTTGGATACTGTACTGAAAGTGAAAAGCAGAATGGTTTCATACCATCATAAAGTCAAAAAATCATAATTCAAACCATAAGTCAGAGACTGTCTGTATTATCTCATTTAGTCCTCATAGCAAGTACTAATGATTTTACAGAGGATGTAAATGGTACTCAGAGAGGGCAAAACAGCTCGTGGCGGTAGAGACGGGATTCAAAACCAGGCAATCTGGCTCCAGAGCCTGAGCTTTTAAACACAATGATGTTAGATTTCTGAGTCCTCTTCTTATCATCTTTACCATGCCCATGGCTTTCATTTCTATGAAGTTAACTCTCAAATGTATATTTTTAGCTCAGTTCTCTCCTCTGCATTCCAGACCTGAGTATTTACCCAGTTTCTTGACATTTCTGCTTGGCTGTCTTAAAGGCACATCAAGCTAAATAAATGTAAAACATCATCGTCTAACATCATCTCCCACTTCCCTTACCTGCCCTTATTCCAGCACCCTCTGTGTAAGTGACTGGCACCACATCTATGCAGTAGTGCAAACCAGAAACCAAGGCATCTGTCTCAGTCCCTTCAGGCTGCTATAACAAAATACCATGGATTGGGTGGTTTATAAGCAACAGAAATTTATTTCTCACAGTTCTGAAGGCTGCGAAATCTAAGATCAAGGTGCCACCAGATTCAGTTCCTGGTGAAGACCCACTTCCTGGTTCATAGACTGCAGTCTTCTTGCTGTGTCCTCAAGTGGCAGAAGGGGTGAGGAAGCTGTCTGGGGTCTCTTTCATAAGGGCACTAATTCCACCTATGGGAGCCAAGCCCTCATGACCTGATCACCTCCCAAAGGCCCCACTTCCAAATACCATTGCACTGAGCATTAGGGCTCATATGAATTTTGTGGGGACGTAAGCATTCAGTCTATAACAGTGTCCTTCTTGGATCCTCCTTCTGCTCACTGTCATATCCAAATGTGTCTCAAAGCCTGACTTTATCTCCTAAATGCCTCTTGCATCCATCTGTCACCGTCCATTTCCATCGCTCCTCCATAATCTAAACTATCATCGTCTCTCAACTGGAACCACAAAAACATCCTAACTGCAAACCTTTGTCCTCTTTCACCCTGCTTTATCCTGCGTCTTATGGAATGCAGAGTACTCATTTAAACATTATCTTCCTGCTTACACCCCTCGATGGTGCTTCCTTGTACTTGGGATAAAGAGCTGACATGACTCACAAGGCCCATATGATGTAATTCTGTGTGAGCTGTCTGACTTAATCCTCAGCAACACCTCATTTCTTTCCTCCCATCACACTGCTCTCCAGCCACACTGATCTCTGTCACCCTCAATGAAATCTTCCTTGACAACCCACTTACCCCCAACAAAGCCATATTGTACTTTCATAGTGCAATTTTTAAAGATGGTTGTTATTTTATTCAGTTAGTGGTTTACATTCTACTTTTGCTCTTTATTCGCTCTTGTATTTTATACTTTCTATTTGGTAATACTTCTTTCTGAAATGCATTCTTTAGATTTTCTTTTAGTGAGAATCTGATAGTGGTAGTTTTAATTTTTGTCTGATATTTGGTCCTAAGTCTGGCATAATATTTTGGTGTGTATAGAATTTTTGGCTAGTGGTTATTTTTTTTCAGCCCATTGAATATACATATTATTTAACTGTCTTTTGGCTTACATTGTTTCTGTTGAGAAGTCAGCTGTCAGTTTGTCCCTGTTTTGAAGGTAACTGGTCCTTTTAATTTTATTTTATTTTCCTTTGCTGCTGAGATTTTTCTTTTTGCCTTGGGTTTTCTTCAGTATCTCTGTGATGGGTCTCAGTATGGGTTTCTTTTTATTTTTACGCTGTTTGGTATTATTTGCTTCTTAATTCAGTTTTAGAACATTTTCAGTTATTATCTCTTCAAAACATTATCTCTGCCCCATTTTCTCTTCCTGGAATTCCAATTAAACATTTGTTATACATTCTCAGTTTATTCCATCATGCTCCTTAACTTACTTACCCCATATTTCCCATTTTTTTCCCTCTGTGATGCATTCTGCATAATTTCTTCCAATCTACATGACAATTTATTAATTCTCTCTGCTGCTGCATCTGAATAGCTGTTAAATACTTCCATTAATTTATACAATTTAACTTTCATTTTCTTTTCTAAATATTCTATTTAGTTGTATTTCAAATATGCTAGGTCACTATTTATAGTTTTC
>NW_007731891.1:88794-146324 GCF_000696425.1 Galeopterus variegatus
GGTCCGGGGTCCCTTCCCGCCCTGTGTTGTTGGTCCCCGGTGGCGAGGAACCAACAATATTAATTCTTTCAGTCCATGAGCATGGGATGCCTTTCCATGTTTTTCTGTTCTCTTCAATTACTTTCATCAGTGTTTTATAGTTTTTTGTCTCATAAAGATTTTTCACCTCCTTGGTTAAATTTATTCTTGGGTTACTTTATTTTTCAATTCTATTGTAAACTGGATTGGGTTTTTCATTTCCTTTTCAGCTAGTTTGTTGTTAGAGCATATAAGTGCTACTAATTTTTGTATGTTGATTTTATATCCTACAACCTTATTAAACATGGGAGTAGGTATCCTTGGCTTGTTTCACATTTTAGGGGACAGACTTTCAGCTTTTTTCTGTTTAGTATGATGTTAGCCATGGTATATTATATATGGCCTTTATTGTGTTGAAGCAGTGAAGCCATTTGGTCCTGGGTGTTTCTTTGTTGGGAGACTTTTTATTTTTGATTCAATCTAGCTACTGTTTATTTGTCTATTTGGGTTTTCTATTTTTTCTTCACTCAATCTTGGTAGGTTTTATGTGCCCAGGAATTTAACTGTTGTTTCTAGATTTTCCAATTTGTTGGTGTATAGTTGTTCATAATGGTTTCTAATAGTCTGTTGTATTTCCATGAAGGATACCACTATTTTAAGATAGTTTTTATTGAAGAATTATCTCTCAGAAACATTATACCAATTATAGGTTTATTAAAGTATTTTTAAATTAATGTCAACTAAACATTAGCAAATATAATAAATTATCATTTTTCAATTTTTTTATTTTTTTAATTTGATTAAAATTGGTATCCCAATTTAATATTTTTTTTATTAATGAGGTTGAATATTTTCTTCCTTCATTTTTTTAAATTTCTTTTTTAACAACTTGTCTTTGCATATTTTTTACACCTTTTTTATTGGTCTTTTAGTCTTTTAATTAAATTTATTTATTCCTAACATTCTCTCCTATATAGTCCCAACACTATGTAAGACAAACATAAAGTTTGCTCAGAGAGAGACTACCAAAGTTTTCCCAGTTCATGCTACAGTCACATAGCACAACCATAAGCAGAATAGAATACACAATACAAATATGCTTGTACATGCTATAATATATTACCTACACTGGAAAGACTCAGATCATCTGGGAATAATAAATAGGCAGTGCCCAGAAGCCTTTTGTAGTATGCGAGCTCAAATTAGCTATTTTATAAAGGTGTGAGAAAAGGCTAGATATTCTCCAAAAATCATGTTTCTCTTTCCATAATATAGAGTGTTCATTGCTGACAAGCAGATTTTTGTTACATTTTTATTTGTTTTGGACAGGGACTACAATTTCTAGTTTTCTTTGCAGTTATATTTGAACATGCAATTATATTCTAACCAATAGAATCTTAGAGGACAGGATATGTGTCACTTATATGCCTGGCCCACTAATGCCTCCCAGAAGAGAATGTTTTCCCCCTTTGGTGGGTAGATGTCTGTTCCTAGGACAACTTTGGAAGCCATTTATTGAAGATGGAAGACTCTCCATCAACTGCAATCCTGAATGACTACATGAAGCACAGCACCCCCTTCCTAATCAGTAATACCAGCAGTATACTGTTGCATGAGTGATAAAAAAAAAAAAAAAAAAAAAAAAAAAACACTCCTATTTTAGTCACTGGAATTTGGTTAACTCTTTTTTTTACAAGAACTATCATCATTGTAGCAATTATATATCTCAAATTCTTCTTCAGTATCTCTTTATTTGTGTCACAAATATTTCCCAAACTCTCCCGGATGTTTACTCTAGGTGTAAGTACCTAGAACCATGAGTAGCTGTCCCTTTATTTAGGTAGTTCTTGCTTTGTACTTTTTCAGTATAAACATATTTCTGTTAACAGGTTAGGTAAAATAACACCAGCCCCCCAACAACGAGATTCAAATTTCAGTTACCATAAAATGGTCTATTGACCATGAGTAACTACATAAAGTAGAAACTTGGCTTCTAGCTGTTCAGACCAAAAGTCAATACACAAATAACAAATGTTCATTATGATAAGTGACTAATCATATAACTTCTTTCAAAGTTTGTTGGTGATTTGCCACTGTGTAGCTGTTATTTGGTTCATTCACAGGAACAGAAAGCTACTTGTCATTGAAACGTAGTGTTCAATTTTATTTGAAACAGAAGAATATCGTAAAAAGTAAATCTCAGTGAGCTTGGCTAGGATTCAGGCTACAGTGTAAAAGTTAGTTGCCACTCTGAAAGAAAACAGCAATTAATTCCAAGGAGGCTGAAGAAGAACGTCTTACTGGCAATAAAAGTTTCATCCTTTCAGAAATCAGCATAAATTGATTCATGTTATGCTATTTGGAAAGGTTGCTAACACAAATAAGAGCATTGCTATGAAATCTGCACCCAGATTTTAAGGGTTAGTTAAGATATGTGGTCATGATGGCCATCAAATATTTAATGTTCATTAGACAGGTCTTTTGTCGGAAGGCAACCCTTATGAGGGTTGAACTTATGAGAACTTATGAGGTAAAAGACATAGGTTTAGGAAGTGGCCATAAATAAATTAAAGATAAATTAACAATTAAAAGATGTTGTGTACTGAATTATATCACCCCAAAATTCATATGATGAAGTTCTAATATCCAGTGCCTCAGAATGTAATGGTATTGATTCAGCATTGGACAGATCATCTAGGCAACAAATCAACAGAATAACCATTACTCTTTCAGATGGAGAGAAGAAATCTAGGGTTATCAGTGGTAGCTGGGGAGAGGGAGAGGGGAAAGGAGAGAGATTGGACAAGGGGCATAAAGAATAAGTACAATTTGCAACAATATGCATATTACTACTACTAATAATAAAAGAATGTAATGATATTGGGAGATAGGTCCTTTAAAGAGATAATTAAGTTAAAATGAGACCTTTAAGATGGGCCTTAATCCAATCTGACTGGTGTCCCTATAAAAAGAAGATATTGCGACACACAGAGAGACACCAGGGGTATGCACAAACAGAGAAAATGCCATGTGAGAATACAGAGAGAAGGTAACCATCTACAAGCTAAGGAAAGAGGCCTCAGGAGAAACCAAACCTGCTGACACCTTAATCTTGGTCTTTCACTCTCCAAAGTTGTAAAAAATAAATTTCTGTAGTTGAAGCCACTCAGCCTGTGTGGTATTTTGCTACAACAGCCCTAGCAAACTAATGCAGAAGGTGACATGAAGGATATATTTTTATTAAAACTATAATAATCTATTGGTCTAAGAATCCCAAAGTATCAAAAAATTATCACATTATAGCTATCTGTAATTTTACATTAAAGTAACATTTTTTTAAGACTGACTTTAATAGTACTTTTGTCCAGTGATAGATACTGTGGGAATAATAATTTAACTTTAAAACACCTCTGCTACTGGATAATACTCCAGATCACCCTACCTATCTTGACTAACGACTTGACTGTTAATATAAAAATTAGCTTTTTATGACTGTAATAGGCAGGGTTCTCCAGAGAAAGAGAACCAAGACAATGTGTGTACATATAAAAAGACATTTATTGGAAAGAATTGGTTCATGTAGTTATGGTGACTGCAAGACCAACTCCGCAATATGGGCCAGTAAGCTCAAGCCCTGGGCTAGCCAATGGTGTAGATGAAGTCTGAAGGCAGTCTACTAGAGAATTCCCTGTTGTTCAGATAGACCAGTCTTTTTGTTCTATTTAGGCCTTCAACTGATTGAATGAGGCTCACCTATATTATGGACAGTAATCTGCCCCACCCAAAGTTCACCATTTAAATGCTAATCCCATTCTAAAGCACTTCCCAATATGACCCATAAAATTAGCCATCACTAGCCCACCCCTTATCAACTTGGCACATATATGCATCTCCTTAAATCATATTTAATCTTCAAATAATGACAATGACAACGTCATACTTTCACCTAACATGATACAACTATCTTGCATACAATCAAAAACACAATAAACTTTTCTCCATAAGAGGATGCAAATTTTTTGGATGATGTTTACTTCTCTCCTTGTTATCCCATAACTTATATACTATGATGTAAAGTTAACAATACTTAAATAATATGATATAAGTCAATACACCATATGCTACATGATAAGAGGAAAAGATAGGGAAAAATGCATTCACTGTGTAATATCCTCACACAGATAAACATATAACAAAATAAGGAGTTAATATTAATAATAATGATAACAGCCCATGTTTCTATACCTAATTACATGATCATATTTGCTATTTCTTGTCATTCCTTTCGGTGGGCGAGCAAACGGCCCAGGGTTACTCTTTCCCTCCTGTCCCCTTTGGAAGGAGACAGGGAAAGAGAGCCATGATTAGAGGTGAGCACAACCGCCGGCCCCCCAAACAGCCCAATTAAAGGACACTCAGATGCGGCGGGGGTTCTGTCAAAGCAGTTCCGTTTATTAGCACACAAGCACTTGCTTTTAAAGGCAAATGGGAAAGGTAGGATTTTTACATCCTCCAATCAGCTTAAGGGATCTGTCTCAATGCCTATCTATTGCAATCACGCAGTGTTCACGAGTGCGGCCAATAAGGGCTAAGGCAAGGTTCCCGCAGACACTCCCACCCTACTTCCTCCCGGCGCCATCTTAGGCTACCACATTAATCCACTTGTAATGTCACTTAAGGTTGCATTAGTTTTTAAGGCCCAACATCTGCCCCTTTTTGTTTTAATAAGGCAGCTGGAGGCGGCTAACCTTCCCAGCCTCGCCTCTATTCCCTCTGGTGGCTGTGCCTGTCTTAGGTTGTTTCCCTCTGGAAATCTTACCCATCATTGACTATCCAGCTAAGCGGGGGCGGAGCGGAGCCTTAGAGATTGGCATTGATCTCTTAAAGGGCCATATTGACTCAACGGCTGTCAGGGCTTTCATTATGGGCCACGTCCTCTACCACCTGGGTGAGCATTATGAGAGAAGTGGTGTTGCACCTTATAAGGGACACAACCTGGTGAATGGCGTAAGGCCCCAAGGTGCTAGGGGGCCTGCCAGGGAGGACAGCAGGGTGCTGAGCCATGGGGAACTTGAAAGCCAGCTTTGAAACCAATTACTATTGGCTTCTTGCTCTTTTTTTGCACTTTTCTAGCCCTTCTCTAAGCTTAGCTAGGGAATCCTTGACCATTCCAGAGTGGTTGGTGTAGAAGCAGCACTTTTCTTTGAGGGCAGCGCATAATCCTCCTTGCTATAAGAACAAGTCTAGTTCATGTTGATTCTGTAAAACAACTTTAAAAAGTGATGTTAGTGATTTTTTTAAAAATGTGATACAGACACCTCCAAGCGGCTTGTATGACCTCCCAGGTTTGGTTGGCTGGCTCCTGGGGACCTTCCCCGCTGGCAGAGGCCCTTGTCCTTGTTGACCTGAGGAGGGCGGCCACTTGGAGCATCCACAAAGGGTTCATAATGCAGTCTGAAACATACAAACAATAAACTCTTCATTGTCCTCAGTACCCTGGGTGTCTGGCAAGAACTTAAGATTTTTGGCTGGGACCCATATAGGGGTTGACTCACTGAGGGGGAAGACACAACCAAACCCTCGACCCATAGTTCAATGGGTCAGGGCCCCCCCACTGTCCTGTTAAGGGGCCTTTCCTCTGCACTTGGACTTCCGGGCATGGTGGTTGAGCTGACCCGTGTTTCTGGAAGGCAGACAGGAGTTCATTTTTGGAAAAATTTAGGATGTTTAAAGTTAGGAGTGCCTGTCCCAACTGCTGATGAGGGCTGGTGACTCCCCCTTTTTGTTTTAATAATTGATTTTTTAGGCATTGGTGATGCTGTTCAACAATGGCTTGTCTTTGAAGGCGGAGACCCGTTTATTTTTGCCATAGTGGCTAAGGACTGTTCGATCTGTCCCCGTGTCAACAAGGCATCAAAACTCTTTGCCTTGAATTTTAAGTTTCATTTTTGATCTTAAACCAGGAACTATAGGTATAGTCCAATGAGCCTGGGGTACTGGCCACCTGGTAGGGCATGGTGGCACTGGCTTTGTATCCCCTTGGGGTGACGGGGCTGGGGATTGCCCCTCCTCTAGTTTAGACCGGCACTCATGTTTCCAATGAAGCCCCTTACTGCACCTAGGGCACGGGGTAGAGGGAAGGGTTTTATTTTTCCACTTGGGACAGTCCCTTTTGAAATGACCTTGTTCCCAACAGCCATAACATTGACCCCTATGGGAGGGTTGGCTGGGGCTCTCCTTAGGGATCCTGACACTAAGAGCCTGGGTCATAGCACCTGCAAGGGTTTCCACTTGAGCTTGTAGAGCAGAAGTTAAGGGCCTGGTTTGTTGTTGGTAGCTTCCAACGTCTCTACTGGCAGTGACCCACTTTTCCATAGAACGATCTTTGAGCCCGGCACAGGCAAGCTTGTGGTCGGTAATCATGCCATCCCACACTAGCATTTTTACAAACTGGTCCCGGAGAGGACCTGGGGGAAACTTTCTCTGTATGCTCTGTTGCACCCGAACTGTGAAAGAGGGCAGGTCCTCAATGGGTCGCTGGGTGACCCCAGCCATTGTGGGCTCACTGGGCCCTTCAGCCAATTTCTTCCATGCGGCTAACACTGTTGCCCTAACCTGGTCCTGGTAGGGGGCTGGGATAGCAGCCTGTTGGATTCCAATACTAAATGGATCTGCTGTTCCAGAGAGCATTCCGAAGCTGATAGGGATGTGTGGGTTGGCTGCTTGGTTTATCTCCGCCAGCACATGGCACTCTTCTTCAAAGAAGGCACAGAATTTGATAAACAAATTTGGGGGTAGGACAGCCTTACAGAGCATTTTCCAATCTTGGGTCATGCAGGGTTGGTGCGCTAAGCCCTGGAGGATGGTTTCTGCCCATGGGGAATTGGACCCATCCTCTGCAACAGCCTTTTTCAGCTCTTTAAGGTCATGAGCATTCCAAGGGTACCAAGCGGCCGGCCTATTTCCGCTGGAGGCTTTGTCAAATTTGGACCTACAGTCCTTTTTCCAATGTAATCCTTTTTTACATTGGGGGCAAGGTGTGGTAGGGTGTTTTTTGCCTTTAGCCTTGGGACATTGGCTTTTAAAATGACCTTGTCTTCCGCAACCAAAACATTGTCCCTTGAAGGGTGGGGAAGTATTGTTTCCTGAGGGGATCAGGGCGGTAAATGCCTTGAAGGCTTTGGTTAAGTTTTGTGTCTGAGCCTGCAAGGCTGAGGATAAAGTCCTGGCCTCAGCAACAGCCATTTTTAGTTCTTTTACAACATTGACCAGATAGGCCTGAGGGGCCACTTCCCCCCACAGGCTGCAGATGGCTGGGGGTTCCCAGGGAGCCATAACAGGTAAAACCTGCGGCTCTGCCGGGGATGTTTTTAAAGGTGGACTAGCCTCCTTCACTTCTTCAGGTGCCACTTTCTCTCCTTAGGCTAAACTTTGGCAGGGTGAGAATGCCGGGAGAGGAGGGTACAGGGTAGGGGCATAGGTATCACTCAATGTCTCAGGGCCTTGCATTGGCAGCTTTGTTTCCTTTTTCTCTCCTCATCAAACTGTGCCCAATCCCTTTCTGCCCCTTCTTGATGCTCGGGACAGAAGCAAAGCTTTAGGGCAGAGATGGTTGGGTAGAACCCTAAGGGGGGGTCTAGCCTGTGACTAATCTCATTCTTTCTGGCCAGGATCTGAACCCGGTCCCAAGTCTCATATGAGAATAAGTTGGACAAAGGTGCCCAAGGGGCAACCTTCACTACATGATGCCAGGCATTGGTGGCTGTGGAGTCAGATATTTCTAGGCCTCTGCTTTTTAACATGTACTTTAGAGCCTTGCAGGCTATCTCAGGACTCTTTCCATGCACACCTCACTTGTTGCCCTGTGAGGAAGGGACAAAGGGAGCACAGGGCAGAGAAGTGCAGGGACTTCCCCCGTTATGGTACTCACCCTGACATGCAGGCGGATTACTTCACAGCGAGTACCGCGGTTGAGGGGGCCACTCTGCTGGTTGATCACCCTTCGTTGACCTTCTTTCAGGACTGAGCAGCCGGGGGCATCACTCGCTCACCTTTAAAATTCCTCACACGGGGCACCACTCTGTCGGGTCCGCCGCTGGCCGACCCGTACAGCCCTAGCCTCGTTCCTTTAGATGGGTGAGCAAACAGCCCAGGATTCCTCTTTCCCTCCTGTCCCCTTTGGAAGGAGATGGGGAAGAGAGCCGTGAAGAGAGGTGAGCACACCGCCAGCCCCCAAAAAGCCCCATTAAAGGACACTCAGATGCGGCGGGGGTTCTGTCAAAGCAGTTCCGTTTATTAGCACACAAGCACTTGCTTTTAAAGGCAAATGGGAAAGGCAGGTTTTTTACATCCTCCAATCAGCTTAAGGGATCTGTCTCAATGCCTATCTATTGCAATCATGCAGTGTTCATGAGTGCAGCCAATAAGGGCTAAGGCAAGGTTCCTGCAGACACTCCCACCCTACTTCCTCCCGGCACCATCTTAGGCTGCCACGTTAATCCACTTGTAATGTCACTTAAGGTGGCGTTAGTTTTTAAGGCCCGACAACTTCTAACAGCCTACCTCCACTGCTCATTCTGTTATTTCCTTTACCATCAGCAAGCACCTCAGGTGGTGGTGTTTTTTACCTGTTGGGGTGACCTAAGCCTTCATTCCTGAGGAGTCTGGGCCATTAACAGTCCTGCCTGAATTGGGTTGTTTTACTTTTCCATTGACTTTCACCACAGGGCATGGTAATATTAAAATATCCTCTAGAGAATCTTGTGCATTCCACATATACTCTTTCTTACCTCCACTATGGAGTGGTAGTCAAATCTCCCCTTGGTAGTCAAGATCTATCTCCCCAGCCAGCATAGTAACTTCCTTCTTTGCTTGTTGATTGAGAGGCATGAGGAGCCCAAATAACTTCATGGCATACTTTATTACCAGTTCAATGGAATCATTATTTTGTCTCCTATTGCGAGTATTGCTCCCTCTAGGGGGAGGGGTGAAGACCCAGTATTAGTCCATTTCTGTTGCTTATAACAGGAATACCTGAACTGGGTAAGAAAGCAAAATTTATTGCTTACAGTTTCAGAGGCCGGGAAGTTCGAAGTCCAGGGACCACATCTGGTGAGGGTCTTTTTTGGTGGTGGCTTTACAGCAATGCAAGGGTCTCACACCTTGCAGGGAGAGGAATAGTTACTCATGTACTTTCCTCTTAAAGCCGTCAGAACCGCTCACCTGACCACCATTATTAATCCATTCACTATGACACGGTCTTGCAATCTAATCATCTCTTCAAGGCCCCTCTTTTCAATTACCATAATAGGATTTCCCACCCTCTTAAGAGTCACAGTGGGAATCAAGCTTCTAACAAAAAATAAAACTTGGGGGACACAATTTAATCATATCAGACCCCTAAGGACATCAGAGTATAAGGTCATGGGGACAAGAAGCAAATTTTTTTCTAGTGGTTCACTAGCAGTGATACTGTGTGGTGCCACTCCCATTTTCACCCTTAATTCCTGGACCTGTGCATACTTGCTGTGGAAGAAGCAACAGCACATATTGGATGCTGATTTAGAGCATACACAGCCTCCTGGAGAACCTTGCTTAGCCCTGCAAGTTATTGCACCTAGCTGGCACTGTAATCAAGCCAGGCCATTCATCTATCCTATCAAGCCAG
Organism: Galeopterus variegatus; assembly: GCF_000696425.1. Lineage (NCBI taxonomy): Eukaryota > Metazoa > Chordata > Mammalia > Dermoptera > Cynocephalidae > Galeopterus > Galeopterus variegatus. The sequence continues at coordinate 98,480 of NW_007731891.1, forward strand.
CTTCTACAGGATGCTGGGGAACATGGTAAGAATGGTAAATTTCATCAACATGAATCCATTGCCATACTTCTTTATCTGCAAAATGAGTTTCTTGGTCAGAGGAAATGCTATTTAGAACACCATGATGGTGGATAAGGCATTGTGTAAATCCATGCATGGTAGTTTGGAAGAAGCATTGCCTGTAGGGAAGGCAATATGCATAATAAGTATCTATTCCAATAAGAACAAAATGTTGCACCTTCTATAATGGAAACTGTCCAATGTAATCAATCTGACACCAGGTAGCTGGCTGATTATATCGAGCAATGGTGTCATATTAGGAACTCAGTGTTGGTCTTTGCTGCTGACAAATTGGGCACTCAGCAGTGGCTGTAACCAGGTCAACCTTGGTAAGTGAAAGTCCATGTTGCTGAACCTATGCATAACCTCCATACCTGTCTTTATGGCCCCTTTGTTCATGAGCCCACTTGGCAATAAGAGGGATAGCTTTGGAAAGAGGCTGACTGGCATCTTCAGAATGGATAAGCCTATCCACTTGATTATTAAAATCTTTCTCTGCTGATGTCAACCTTTGGTAGGCACAGATATGGAATACAAATATCTTTACATTTTTTATCTCATTTGAAGAGGTCTATCCACATGCCTTTTCACCAGACTTGTCACCAGTTGTTCAGTTGTATTCTAAGTCCCTGACCATACAGCCAAGTCATTTTCCACAGCCCATGGATTAATATATAAATTGTTATAAGCTAAATTGTGTTCTCCACAAAATTCATGGGTTGAACCTTTAATTGTTAATGTGACTGTGTGTGGAGATAAAGGTTTTAAGGAGGTAATTAAGGTCAAATGCGTTCAGAAGGCTGGAACCCTAATCCAATAGGATTTGTGTTTTTATAAGAAGAAGGGACTCCAGGAGTGTCAGCAGACAGATGAAAGGCCATGTGAGGATATAGTGAGAAGGCAGCAAGCCAAGGGGGTAGCCTCAGGAGAAATCAAACCGACCGACACCTTGGTCTTGGACTTCCAGACTCCAGAATTGTGAGAAATATTTTTGTTTGTTAATCCACCCAGTGTGTGGTATTTTGTTATGACAGCCCTAGCAGACTAATACAGATTTTGGTGCCAGAAGTGTCATGATGCTGTAACAAATACCTAAAAATGTGAAAGTGGCTATGGAATTGGGTAATGGGTAGAGGTTGTAAGAGTTTTGAGGCATGTTCTAGAAAAAAGCCTAGATTGCCATGAAGGGACTGTTGGTGGAAATATGAATGTTAAAAGTGATTCTGGTGAGGTCTCAGATGAAAACAAGGAACATGTTGAAAATTGGAGAAAAGGCAATCCTTGCTATAAAATGGCAAAGAATTTAGCTAAATTGTGTTCTTATTTTTGTGGATAATTAGCTGATGAAATTTCTAAAAGTGTTGAAGTTGTGGCCTTGTTTCTACTTACTGCTTTCAGTGAAATGTGAGGGGGGTGGGGAATGAAGGGATTGTTAAGCAAAAACAAACAAACAAACAAAAATAAAACAAAGAAACAACTTGAAGATTTGGGAAGTTCTTAGCATATACCTGTACATATTGCAAAAAAGTAAGAAAGTTTGTTCTGGAGACAATGCTAAGCGTGCAGCTGGACTATTATTTCATAAAGAGAATATGGAATTACACCAGAGAAACACTTCCATTTTCAACCAGAGAAGATAGAGATGGGACAAAATGAAGAAAGGCTATAGGAATTCTGGGATTCTAAAGGATAGGACAATAGAGCTATTTGGCAGAGAATGTGGATTATCTTTCAAGAAAATTATTAAAAGAAGATTCCAAAGATAATGTAGTGATCAGCAGAGATGTCAGTCCCACCACAGGTCCAGAGCACATAGGCCTAGGGCTGAAGGTTAAGGTATGTTTTCAGTTTTAGTAGGCCAGGCTGCCAATGCCCAAAGCCAAGGTGGCTGTACTACCACCTAGAGCATGGGAGGCAAAGCTGCTGCCCCGAGCTGAGGTGGCAGAGTAGCTGCCCAGGGTTGGGTTGGTGACATTGCTATCTCAGTGCGTATGGAGGGCAGAACATCAAGCTGAAGATTATTCTTGAGTCTTAAGATCTAATAGAATTTGCCTTGCTAGGTTTTGGACTTGCTTGGAACCTATCAATCCTTTCTTTTTTCTAACTTCTCCCTTTGGAATAGGAATGCATAGCCTGTGACTGTCCCAACACTGCATTTTGGAAGCACTTAACTTACCTGATTTTACAAGTTCAAAGTTGAAGATAATTTTTTTCTTCAGGATAAATTACATCCTGAGTCTTACCCATTATTGATCTAGATAATATTTAGATAAGACTCTGAGTTGGATTTGATGCTGAAATGGATTAACATTTTGGGGGCTGTTGTTATGTAGTAAACTTATTTTCATGCAAGAAGAATGTAAATTTGGTGGGAACAGAGGATGGGATGTTATGGACTGAATTGTATCTCTTCAAAATTCATATATTGAAGCCCTAACACCCAACATGACTGTATTTGAAGTCAGGGCCTCTGAGGAGGTAATTAAGGTTAAATAGGTCTGAAGGATGGGGCCTTAATCTATTAGGACTAGTATCTTTATAAGAAGGAGAGACACAAGGAGTGTGTACAAAAAGAGGAAAGGCCGTATAAGGACACAGAAAAAAGGTGGCCATCTACAAGCCAAAGTGAGAGGTGTCAGGAGAAACAAAACCAACTGACATCTTAATTTTGGACTTCCAGCCACCAGAACTGTGGGAAATAAATTTTTGTCATTTAATCCACTCAGGCTGTGGTATTTTGTTATGGCAAGCTCTAGCAAACTAACATAACTACCAAACACAACTTTATAAATCTAGGTAATGGATCAAGGAGTTATTTCAAAATGTAACACCTATTATCTAAGATTAACTTTCTGAGAAGTTATTGATGCTATAGTTGAATATCACACTATTTCTTCAGCTAAATTTTTGGAAATATATGACATAAAGCATGGAATTGAAAACATTCAAGCATTGTGGAAGAAACCAACAGGAGTAATATTCATGCAGTTTGGAAAACACTTTTACCACTTGGGGCAAATGATTTTGGTGGATTCAAATAAAAGGTAAATGGAGTTATAAAAGAAATGGTTGACCATAATAATGCAGACAGTACTACTGTTCAGGAGACTCTAGATCTGTAGCCAGAGGAACTTAGTGGAGGCAAACTTAATATAAATGAGGAAAGTGTTTTTGCTAAAATGAATGATGATATGTCATTGGAAGTGACATAAGAAAATAAAAACTTCACATTAAAGGAATCCTCAGAGGTATTTTATGACATAGAAAGCACAATGGTAAAATGGATAAAAGACAAAAATTACTGTTGGAAACTGATTCGAACTTAGAAAGGAATATAACAATTTTGCCCAGGCATAGAAAAGTTTCTTACTCGATTATAAGTCATACTATGTTTAGAAGAAGGCAAACACTGTTTAAACTACTCTTTATAAGTTTTCTTACAAAGAAAATGTTTCTAACGTTTTATATTGCATAATAAATAAGTTAGAATTTTCTAATTCTTATTTTATTTGTAACTAAGGAATAGTTTTTAATGTTTTGACAAAATTTTTAAAGATCATTAAACAATTGTGATTTTTTTCATTGATCGTTAAGATTGCTTTGCACAGTTTCAGCTTACATGATCATTTTTACCGTCCCACACTACTGTGTAAAGTGAGAACTGTCTGTATTTTATTTTATTTGTATATAGTATTTTTCATTGTAGTAGCATTTACTTGGATATAGCTAGAGTTGAGAATACAACCAGGCATGGACTGTGCACACTCTTGACTCAGTGGACCATGTGCTCTCTTCTTCAATCACCTCTCTATTTTGATCAAAATAAAAATCAATTTACAATTTTGTATTTCATTTATATCTTTATAAGCTCTTGGCACAATGTACACAGTTCTCTGAATTCACTGACTTCATGCATTTAAATTATAAAAACTATCCCTGATACTTTAACCTGCTCTGGAACAATAAATTTCCTCTTTGATTAATACTACATACTCAGTATTTCCTCATCTTTTAAATTAATCTTTTACTTCTCAGTTCATTTTTTTTTCCTTCATTTGCTTTTTACTAGGTTCTAATACAAACAGAAGAGTTAGAATGCATGGTATTATTATTATTATTATTTACCCCATACCAAACTATTTTAAATATAAATGCCATCAATCTTTTCTTCCAAGTGGGACATTTTCTTTACCAGGTACTGCTGTAACAGTCAGCTACAATTTTTTTTTATTGCTTACAAAATGTTTTCACTTATTTTTAAACTAAGCATATATATCTATTTGCTAGTCTATTAATTATTTTCTCTTAATTTAAATTTCTTGCCACATGGATACCTAAGGAAAAAAATGGCAATTTCTCCTGTTTTTATTACATTTCAGTGCTCTCTGGTGTATCAATACCAAAGTTTTGATGGGGAAAATTTTAAAAAGACCTATAATACTATGTCGTAGTTATCTAGTACCTCTCATGTCACGCCACCTCATTTCTTGGAGACATAAACGTTTGACTCATCCATAGTCTATCCAATATTGCATTACATTTCTCTTATCATAGTTCTTAGAGATTTCAAAATTTAAGCAATACTATGACCAAATGAACTCTCATGTCATTTCTCCAATCATGTCCTCCAATCTACCTCAACCTATTTGGTCATGCCATGCCTTGACTTAGTTATTAATAAAAACTGTCACCCTTTTATCATCTCTATTTCTTGTATCCCCTTCTCCAACTACTCCTCCTTCTGTTTTTAGAACCCATGAATTTTTACCCTCATTCCAACAATCTTTAGACATTACAGGACACTGATACTACTGCCTTTTTACTATCTACAGTACTCCCCCTTCCCTCATTATCCACCTGAAATTCACTTGTCAATAGTGATTATTCTCTTAAATACACCTGAAATCTCTCTTTCTCTCTGTCTTTGTCTCTCTCATCTTAAATTCCCTTCATAAGACCTTAACCCTAGTTAAACCTAACCATCTACCTTACTTATGCTCCCACTCCTAAAGCTTAACATCCCTTCTTTTTCTTCAGTCTAAGCTTTGCTTTAAATTTCACTGAGAAAATAAAATAAAAGCAATCAAGAAACTCATGATTTCTACCCACCTACCAGCAGTATACCCCACTTACTGTGCATTTCCTGTTAATGTGGAAGAACTTTCCATGATCCTACTTAAGACCAATCATTTCACTTGAGCGTTAGTTACCATGACTGTTTCCCTACTCAAGAGTGTCATTCCAGCCATTGCTTCCTTTCTTGCATCTACTTTTCATTTTCCACCAGATCATTCTAACCAGCATAAAAATGACCATTATTTTCCATTTAAAAGATATTCCTTGATCCCATTTAATTATTCAACTTAACATTCAACTTAACCTCATTCCTTTACTCTTTACGCAACAAACAATTTTTAAAAAAGAGATTGTACTGTATTCATAGTCTTGAATTTCTCTCTATTCATTTTCTCTTAAACCTACTTCAGTTGTATTTTTGCCCATACAACTCCACCGACATTTTGTCTCAATACCCTAATGATAGTTATGTGGCTAAATCAAATATTCAATCCTCAGTCATCATCCCACTTGATCTATCAGCAGTAATTTGCACACATAAAACAATTTCTTTGCTTGGCTTCTTCCAGACAAATGGACACTCCTTGTTTTCCTCCTATATCAAGATTCTTTTTGCTCAGTAAGTTTTGATAGTTATTCCTCATTTCTTCAATTTTATTTTCTTCTCTTTTTGTCATTGGCCTATTTGTCTTAAGGTGTCCTTCTTAGTGTTTGGTTAGTGTTTGCATGGTATACTATTTACTATTTATCAAAACAAAGAATTGTCTGGACCAAAATGTCAATGATGCTTAGGTTGGGAAATCTGGCCTTAGTGTTTGCATTATTTTTCTCTAACTAAATAGATTCTAATTTCAACTAATATACTGATTTACATGTAGTGTAAGAACCATAAAACAGTATACTCCCAATTCTGTCCTTGCAAAATTTGTGCTTATTGGTATTATGCTTACTAAATTTTATAGCAGCTTTTTGAGATATAGTTATGTATCAAAAATTTTATACTTTTAAATGTGTACACTCAGTGGCTTTTAGTATACTCTCAGAATACTGCAACCATCATCACTCCATATGTATTAGCTTACATATACTATAAGCACCCAACACATTGAAATTATTTTTTGCTTTAGACCAGGATTGGGTAAATGTTTTCTGTAAAGTACCAAAGAGTAAATACTTTATTCTTTCTGGGCCATATGGTTTTTGTCACAACTCAACTCTGCCATTGTAGCATGAAATCAATCATAGATAATACATAAATAAAGAGGCATTACTGTGTTCCACTGAAACATAACATTTTATAGGAGTTATCTTTTAGAGCAATTGAAAAGAACAACAAAATAAATTTTATTTACCATTATATATGTCATTTCTAGCACTCTTCATTTCTTTAGGTAGAATTCTAGTTTCTGTTATCATATTCCTTCTGTCTAAAGAAATAGTTTTAATATTAATTTGATATTGTAATGCAAGTCCACTGACAATGAATTCTTACAGTTTGTTTGTTTTTAACTTTACAAAATATTTATTCTTCTTCATTTGGAGAAGATATTTTCACTAGGTACAGAATTATGGATTGACTTTTTGTTGTTTTTCTTTTCAGAACTTGAAAGATATCCCTCTGTGGGCTTTTGGTTCTACATAGCATCTGATGAGAAGTCTACTCTTATTCTTACAGTTTTATTTCTGCATGTAATGTGTACTTTTATGTCTGGCTGCATTAAAGATTTTCTTTTTGACTTTGGTTTTTAGCAGTTTAAATGTGATATACCCCTATGTGTGTATGTTTATCCTTCCTTGTGTTTTCTGAGTTTTGTGAATCTATTCTTTGATGTCTATCACTAATTTTAGAAAATTACAAATTACTATTTCTTTAAATATTTCCTAGGTGTCATTCTTTTTCTCTTTGCTTCTGAGATTCCAATTATAGATATTTTAGACACTTTATATTGTCTCATGGTTCTTGGATAGTCTGTTCTCTTTTTTAAATTATTATTCCTTTTTCTCTTGGTCTTAGTTTCAGCAATTTTTATTCCATTTTATCTTCAAGTCTACTGATTTTTTTTCATTGTGTTAACTCAACTATGAGTTCCCATTGAAGACATTGTTCACCTGTTACTATGTCTTTTATTTCAAGAATTTCCATTTGCTTCTTATAATTTGTTTCTCTGATGAAATTACTCATCTGATCATCCATGCTGTCCATCTTTTCCACTAGAGCCTATGGCATATTAATCAGTTGTTTTAAATTCCACATTTGATAGTTTCAACATCTGTTTTACATATGAATCTTATTCTGTTCAGAGGATTTTTGGTGGTGGTATTGAAAACAGGACATCATATATAGGAAAATTGTGACTGAGGTAAAATATAGTGTATGCCGGAAATAGGCACTTTTTTCCTTCTGCTAGGCCTTTAGTGTGGCACCACGAATCAACCTAGTCAGTAGCTGAGCAGAGTTTGAGTTATGATATTGCCATGTTTTCTCTCATCATGCTACAGTCTTCAAACTCTCTAGTGTTACCTTGTGTTTAGTGTGATGGTTGGTTTTCCAGAGGATTTCTCTTCTTCTTCTTCTCCTCCTCCTCCTCCCCCTCCTCCTCCTCTTCTTCTTCTTTTGTTGAATCCTAATTGATTATACGTATTTTGGGGGTTCAATATTGATATATGTTGATCAAATCAATATTACTAGCATATGCATTATTACAAATTGTACTTATTCTTTATGTCCCTTATCCGATCTCTCCTCATCTTGTAACTGTAACAGAGTAACAGTTACTCTGTTGATTTGCCTAGATGATCTGTCCAGTGCTGAAAGAGGTGTGTTCATGTCCTTCACTATTGTTATAGAGTAGCTCTTCTTCTATCACTCTGGAATGGACTTTGTGGAGGGATTTTTCTAAATATCTGCTTGTCTTTTTTTTCTTGTTTTTATTTTTATTTACTTAGTTTTTGCAATGTGCCTCCGAGAAGATCTTTTTTTCTCCCCTCACCTTTGTCCTTTTCCAAACAGTAGACTGTTGCTACTTGTTAGCCTGGTGATATGGACACAGGGGAAGTTCTGTTGTTTGGATTAAGCCTCAGTCTTATATACACACACTGTATCCCTGTCTTGGCAATGGATCTTTTCATGATTTCTCATTGGTCCAAGCTGCAAGTTTGAGCAAGGAATATGCTTCTGCCCCTTTCCCAAAGGTTGAGGTGGGGTTTTTTTTTGTTTTGTTTTGTTTTGTTTTTAATGTCCTTTTCCCCCAACTGCAAAGTGTTTTCACTTTTCCTTAAAAGGCATAGCCTTTACTGTCATTCCCCCAGTAGCTTAAGGATACTCTTCCATGGGGGAAATAGAGGAGAAAAAATGAAGGTGAGATTTTCTGCCTTTCCCACAACAGCTGCTATACTCCCCTCTCAGGCCTGTGGCCAAGAAAGATAATTCCTGAGGATTTTTGCCATGTTCCCATTCTTGTTTGTGAGCACCTAGTGAGGTCCGTAGAGAAGCGTATGTGAGTGGATGCAAATTCTCCTTGTATCTGCAGTTCCTCAGGGGTTCTGTACTCCCTCTTTGGTCCACACTCAGCCTTTAACAATTCATTAAAAATTCTAGCTGAATTCTTTTTAAGAGTGTCTGGAAGCATCATTACTTGTAAGTAAGTACTTCTGTCTTTTCTTAGATTTCAAGTTAGTTTCCTGTGACCTCAGCTTTATTATGGGTGCAAGATACGTTGTGAATTTGTAGATTGTCTGGCTTTTTCTTTCCTTTTTCATGCATTTCCTCCCACTACTCCTTCTCATCTTATTCCTTCACTTCTTCCTTCTATTGCTCTTTTTCTTCCCACTCCTTCTCCTCTTTCCCCTTCTCTTTCATCTTGTAAAGGTGGTAGTGAAGCTCTTTTCACCTTTCTACACCCTAAGCTTCTCCTATGTTGAACCTGACTTCTTAATAATGGAATGTCCCAGTGCTGAAACCTTGTATATATTTCCTCTTTAAAACCACTTTCTTGGCATTTTCTTCCAGTCTCAGGGATCTAAATACCTTTTACATTCTAATGATTTCCAAATTTATATCTCCATCTCAAGGCTGTACCCCGAACTGGAAACTCATATATCAAGCTGCCTACTTAAATATCCAACAGACCTCTTAAAATTTATATTTCCAAAGGCAAACTCTAGTAGATTTTCCCTACATAAACGTGGTTATTTGACATTATCCTCCACTTCAGTTGTTCATGCCAGAGATTTTGGAGACATTCTTGACTCTTCTCTGTCTCTTACAACCCATATTTGGTTAATCAAAAAATCATTTTGGATCTATCTTCAAAATAGATCTAATGTGCAACCATGTCTTATCACTGCCACCACTACCAATTTAGTCCAAGCCACTTTTATCTCTCACCAGAATTATTGCAAAAGCATATTAACTGGTTTCTGTTCTATATTCATTGGCTCCCCTCATGTCTACCAACTGTAGAGTAATCCTATTAAACCAGAAGGCAGATCAGGTCAATTTTCTCTTTAAAGCCCTTCAATAACTTTTCTTCTCTCTAAGAGTAAAACCCAAACTTGTTAAAATATCCTTCAAGTGTTTACATGATACTTTTCTTACCTCATTTCATATTACTTGGTAGTCTTATACTTGGCTCTCTTTACTTTGATCTCACACCAAACACACTCTCTACTTTAGGATCTTTTCACTTTTGTTCTCATTGACTGGAATATTTTTTCTTCATATATCTGCATGTATCACTACCTCACACACTTCAAATGTTTATCTAAATGTCTAAACACTCTCATAGGTCTTTTCTGAAACCCTACTTAAAACTGAACCTTCTCATTCCTGATAAGCCATAACTCCTTTTCTATAGATATAGGAATGGCCCCTCATGAACAGGTCTTTAAGGCTGTGTTTACTCTAAACTTTTTAAACTGCAATTCTCAAAACTTAACCGCCACAGAACGACACTTTATCCCTCCTGAAAAGAAACCTAAACCCTTGGTTTTATGCCGCCACCTGCCGATGGGACCACAATGGTTGGGACCTGTTGAATTGTTAACATGGGGAAGAGGGTATGCTTCTGTTCTTTCACCCACAGGCCCACTGTGGATCCCAACTAAGGCTGTCAGACCATAACATGTGTATCCGCAGATCAGGCGAAGAATCGAATCTGATCCCAGAGTTTCAACACCTTGTCATCACCCCTCAATTCATCCCACTGGGAATGGTACACATCAGACCACCAGTGATGATGATGCCAAAAACCACCACCACTCTGACCTACACGAACCTGCCAGTAACAACAATGCCAGCAACAAACTCCATACCAGGCTGGGGTGGATTAAAAAGCCTCATTAGTCAAGCAGAAGCCACAATTCAAAGAACAGTCACTCCTCCAACACCAGAAAATTTGTTTCTGGCCATCCTTCCTCATGTAACTATTAACTCAATAGGATGTAAGGTAATATTAGTCTTGTTAACTTTTTCTATGCTTTTTTCCTCAACTGTAAGTACTCATGTTTATTGGACACATATGCTGAATCCTTCTGTTTTTGATCTACTTACCTGGGAGGATCATAAGCCTCCTCTCTCACCTAATGATACTGCTCACACTGGAGGCATCTGGCTCCCTTCCTCAGGCCCTCTTGAAGAATGTGGACAATCCTGCTATAATTTAGGATACAATGCAGGATGGCATAAACTCGCCCATGATTGGTATTTCCTCACTGACAAATTACTCATATATATTACACCCAATTGGACAAATAATAATTTATGTGTTCCTTTCTCTCCTCAATGGTATATGAATTATATAAAAAAAAAATCCAGATCTACTTTTAGTATTAAAACATCAACTTTTTATTTCAACTGCTGGAGTTGCAGGAGTTTTTGTAATGGAAAAGATCATATTAAACCTAATATTCCTATCTATTCCCATTCCTGGATTTCCATAGAAGATGGTAGAGATTTAAACTGGGTCTCTTGCCTTTCCATTAATTTTATTGAAAAGACATTATGTAATAATATTACATTGGAAAATTGAGGACCACAAAATTTATTAGTACTTCATTCCAACACTAGTTGGAATTATGCTCTTCCTTTTAATTATTCCGGATCACCTTATAGTTGGAATCCAGGTTTGGCTGGTCCAATTCTAAGATTAAGATATAATTCTTATTACTCTCCCCTTAAAAGGACAATTTGGCGTCTCGCTATCCCATTTTTCCCTCACATAGGCAAATTACAAATTTTAAATTAAGATGGATAGCACAAGATAATGTTGATTCAGTTATGATTTGTACCTCTCATCCTTGCATATTTGCTATGATATCTACAAATTTCTCTTTCTCCTTTACTTCTGAATTTAATATCACTCTTCCAGCTAGTTTTACTTGGTTTACTCCTTGCATTACTCATTTTAATATTAAGACTCTTAATATATCTCATTTTTTATACTAAAACAGAAAGCAGAAGCTTGGTTACCAGTTAGCCTCATGCAACAATGGATGGGGAATTCTGCCCTGGAGCAAATCACCTCTGCTCTAGAGCAAGTTTGCACTAAGAGATTCTTGGGCATTCTTATAGCCTCCATATTTGCCATAACAGCTATTGCTGCCACAGCAGATACTGGAGCCATGGCTTTAACTCGTTCTATTCAAATAGTACAATGAATGATTATTTTTAAAATGTAACTTCTGAGTTCCTACCTCAAACTAAAATTGACCAAGAAATTTTACAAAGATTAGATACCTTAGAGGCAGCTGTAACCTGGATTGGTGAACACCAACAAGCTCTTTGGACTTAAAGCCAACTTAATTGTGATGCAGGATATCACTCCATGTGTATAGCTTCTATTTCTTTTAATTCCTCCACTGCATGGGATGATGTACAAAGATTATTACATGGAGCTTTTCATTCGGATTTACATGGAGATATTCAAAACTAAATAATTAAACTTAAACAACAAATGACACAGCTTCAAGAAGAAGCTCAAAAGATTACTATTAATCATTTAAATGATTTGGCCCATTGGCTTAATCCTACCCATTGGTTTTCTGGTTTAAACGTAAGAATTTGGATTATTGCTGGAATTAGTGTCTTGTGTATCTTGTGTTTTCTTATAGTTATTAAACTGTTATGTTCCGTGTTCCAACGGACTCGTCAAGCTGAAGTAATGTTGACTCTTCTTCATCAGAACATCCTTGCTTCCACCGTTGACTCTGACTCCTTGATTGTTTGTGAATTTTTTTAATAATTAAATAGGGGAGAAATGTAGAGGGTTAGAAATCTTGGTTCTCATTTGATTTTTAGAATAGTGTTTTTAGGTAAATGCATGTATATAACTAAAGTCCTTGGTTTAGGAGACAACTGCCTACAGATAGCATGGCAACAGCCGATTTAATCAATTCTAATTAAATATATGTTGATTCTCATTTGATTTTTAGAATAGTGTTTTTAGGTAAATACATGTATGGGACAAAAGTCCTCGGGTTTAGGAGACAACAGTGTACCGATAGTGTGGCAACAGCCCATCTAATCAACACTAATCACTGCTTAGGTATGGGATTGTATACTTTAATGATTTTAGAGTTAACAGGTTGTTGTCATACTGATCCTGTTAAGAGATTTAAAGAACTGCTGAAGGGAAAGATGTGAAAAAATGTTTGCTAGGGGCAAGCTGTCTGTTGGTGGAAACTATAGAGATAATTATACTTTGATTTTATCATAAGAATGCAACTTTTGCTTATATCATTTAAGGAGAGGTTATATTTTAGATAATGATCACAGTTTGACCAACTTAGCTTTTCACGAATTGTACTTTGGAATGCCATGTTGTTCATTTTACTGATGTTACTAGTTTCCATCGTTAAAGCTATACTTAGCCATAGATAACTTTTGTCACACTGCCCATGTCTTTGTGTCCTTTTTTAATGATTGAATCAATTGATTTTTCTTGTGAAACTTCCTTATCTTTACAATAAAAAAAACAGAAGCTAACTTTGAATCAGGGCTGTACCCAGTTTTCTCCTTCTAACAGAGGAGTAGCTGAAGTGCAGTCCCTTCAGGCTTCTCATCACATTCATGGTGCTTTGAGTAATCCTTTTTTCATCTCTGTTACACAGTGAGAAGTTTAGCACTTTTCCTGTTATAATTTCTTCCCTTAAATAACTTAAATCACCATTTAGCATAGTATGTATCTTTGTTGTTGTTGTTGTTGTTGTTGTTGTTGCTCTTCTCTTCACATTATCTTCATTGGAATGCAAACTTCATGAGGATAGAAATTTTTGTTTGTTTATTTGTTCTTCATAATTGCATTCTTAATAAATGTAACAGTGTCTGGTATGTAGTAGGTGCTCAAAAAATATTTTTTGAATAAATGAATTAACAAATAATAGTAAGTATAAAGAGAAATACCATGAAGTCTGAAGAGCTTGTGATTCATTGGCTTTTTTTTGTCAGTAAAATCTTTTATTTATTTTATTTTTAATATAAAAATCCATAACTTTATTTATTTATTTTTTTACATTCTAAGATGTTGTTGTGGAAAAGTTGAGGGTAGGGGAGAGGGAAAAAGGGAGGAAAATACAGTGGGAGGAGAAAGAAGGAGGGAGGATGGGTCATGGTTGAGGCCCATGGCACCCCTTTCATTCTGGCAGGAGAGCCAAGGGGGCTTCTTGCAGTAGCTTGGTGCTCATCACTAGGCTGGATGCAGATATTGGGGGTGCAGCTGAGGCCCTTGGCCCCCCACTGCCCTAGCTTGGGTGCCCCAAGCACTTCTGGTGGTGGCCTGGTGAACATTGCTGGGCTGGATCTTGATGTTTGAGGGGCATGGCTAAGGCCCTCAGCACCCCCCAACCCTGGCTTGGGAGCCTGGGGAGCTTCTGTTCCTTGTAGGTTTTATAGGTGTTTTATGGTGGTGTTAGACCTTTACTGGTTAATATCAGAACTTTGTCTCTGATCTGTGGATTTTTTCTTTTGTCTTTCAGTTCTGTGTTTGATTATTTGCTATTCCTGCCACTTAAACTCTGCACTGGAACTAATTTGTTGTCCTTTGCTTACTTCTAAAATGGGAGAACTTCTTGTGGGAACCAGCCCTTGAGCCTGGTGGTTGAGCTAAATTGCTGTTTTGTTGCTGATTCTCTGGAGAAGGCTTTTTGTGCAGCTCAGGGTTCAATTGTTGGCCCTGTAAGTCTTCCTACCACTGTGATGTCTGGTACACCTGGGTTGTGCGGAAACTCTGGTCTGGGCCTGAGCCTTTTCAGCAAACTGCACCCCCTGCAGTTCTATATTCCTGACCAGTCTCCACTGAGTGGTCCTGTGCTGATTGGAGGAGAGATCAGCTGTCCATGCTGTGCCCCAGTGTTCCCCAGGTAGCCCATCTCCCCCACTGCCTGCACTCCAAACACTTTCCATGGGGTGTTATTTGTCTTGCTTACCTGGTAGCCACCATGTCCTTCTTCTCCCCTGCAGTCTCCAAGCAACTTCGTACAAAGGGCACAGCTGCAGCTTTTGCCAGCTCTTGCTCCATGTGCTCAGTAGGGCCAGCCTTGAAATGGTAGGGGCTTGAAATGGTCGGGTCTCAAAACTGTGGGAGTGGTCCTTTCTTTCTCTCATTGTGGCTTCTCCTGCCTTTATGCACTTCGTAGGTCTCTTCTCTTCCTCTGAGCTCTAGCATCCCCAGCTTGGCAGTCATTGCTTTTTAACAGTTGTAAATTGGTTGATTGTGGGAGAAGGTGACTGACGCTGGATACCGTCTATTCTGCCATCTTCTCATCAGCTTTTTAAATGGTAATTTTATGCTTTTTTCCCAAATAAAGGTAAATAAAATTAATTTTGTAAATTCTTTCCAATTGCTCTTTTACTACATAAGACAATCCTTTTCTATGTTCCCAACTGTGCACTTTCGGTTTCTTCCAGAGGCTACATTTCCCTGGTTTGCAAACTGTTATAGACAGTAAAACTCTCATTCTACTATTCAAGTGCCCCAGTAAACTTTTGGATGATAACTCCAAACAGAAATAGGTATTTCCCTTTCTTTTAAATGTACCAAAATCAACATCACACATCTGTAATAATTGCCCTTAGAACAAAGCTATATTTTGCCCCACCTGTACATTGGACCAAGTTCTCAATATCAAAGTGTATATTCCCAGGAATTAATATGTGAACTCATATGACATTTCACAGCACTTAAAAATTTTGTTCCAGATTGGTTATCATAATTTTAAAATCTGGGAAATTAAAATATGTTATCACTTCTATTTCAGGCTAGAGATGTAGAGATCTGGAAATAGCATCACTCTCACAATTACAACATGAAAAAAGCTGGACATGATTCAAATTAATAATCTTTCTTGAACTCATAAGAGAAGTAAAGTTGCAGGCAATCATATATCCCCAAATCTGGAGAGACACTGGTACCTACAAGGAGAAATAAGCCATTAATATTTATATACCTAGGGCAGAGTCCCTATAAGCCAGTAAGAAGATTTAGCTTCAAAAGTTTTAACAAATTGCTAAGTGCTGAGCGATCTCGCATGCATGAGAGTGTGAAGCCCCTTGTGGCTGCAGAAACAGGGAGGTGTATACTCTGTTGCAAGTGTTTACTTCAGCAAGCACACCAAGTGCTCATAGGGAAGAGCAGAGAGAATCTTAAGATTTCCAGGAAATGTTTCCTGGAAGAGGAAAACAGCAGCCATTTCCAGTACCCTGTCCTGACCCATACCCTCCATTTCCCCTGTATAATAAAAGCCTTATCTTCAAGGGAAAAGACAACAAAATCTATAGCCTGAGGAGGCTGGTGGAAATGCACTTTAGTAAGGGGATAGGAATAGAAGAAAAATAAAGGAAGAAAAAGAAAGAAGAGAGAGAGAGGGAGAGGGAGAGAGAGAGAGAGAGAGAGAGAGAGAGAGAGAGAGAGAGACAAAAGAAAAGAAAGAAAGGGAAGGAAGGAAGGAAGGAAGGAAGGAAGGAAGGAAGGAAGGAAGGACAGAAAGAAGAAAGAAAAGCTTTATCTCTAGAGGAAGAGCAGGGATATATGTTCAGCTCAGTCTTGTATTTGGATGTGAAACAGGAACAGTCTCCTAAAGGCCACACTCCTAAAACAAAGGTTCACTGTGCCTGTCTACATCTGATTAAGACTGAAGTTTAATCAAGACATCAGAGGACACCTCCTCCTCCACCCTAACTTCAAGGCTAATAAACACACAGTAAAACGTGGAATACAGCTGGAAGAGATGCAACAGACAGATTCTCTCCAGGAAGCTGCACGAGGCAAAGAGACCCAAAGCCAAATGGGCAGACCCACAGCCCAATTGGGAGAAGACATTGAGAAAAACCCTCTGGCAAATTACCCACGCCCTAAACACGTACCATCGCAAGAGGAGTTCGAAATCCCTGCTGGACTGAGAGTAGCCATAGCAACAATGAACTTCAAACCCAGCCGAACTCCTGAGTAGATTAACACAGAACCCTGCACTAAAGCCACAGAAGAAGAAAAGACATGCTGATCACCAACCATAAAAGTTATTTACTTCATTACTGTCCTGTACAACACAAGGTACTATTTCAATAATACCAATGTTAAAAAAAAAAATTGCAAGGCATTTAAAAAGGCAAGGAATAGACACATTCTGAAAAGATAAAGCAATAATCAGAAACAAACTCAGATATATAACATAGATGTTGAAATTATTGGACTTGGAATTTAACAATAATAAATATGTTAAAGCTTCTAATGGAAAAGATAGACAACAGATAAGATAGCATGAATAATTTCAACAGAGAGATGGAAACTATAAGAATAAAATAGAAATTCTAGAAAAACATTTTCACAATTGCCCTTTAATAAGAGCACTTCAGATACAGAAAATACCACAGCAAAGATAACCCAATATACTTTTACAAGCACTAACATACACGTCTTATTCATATATACTGAAAATATTTCTACAATTTGATTCCTTTTAATTTTGTTTATTGTTCATTTCTTATTTTATTATTTG
This sequence comes from Galeopterus variegatus, assembly GCF_000696425.1. Classification (NCBI taxonomy): domain Eukaryota; kingdom Metazoa; phylum Chordata; class Mammalia; order Dermoptera; family Cynocephalidae; genus Galeopterus; species Galeopterus variegatus. The sequence continues at coordinate 115,607 of NW_007731891.1, forward strand.
AAAATTTTCCATTTTCTTACGACTTTAGAAAGTCATTCTCCATTCTAATACCAGAGACATGTTTGTTTTTTTCTTATTTTTATAGTCACTTGATTGCGCTTCACTCTTCAATCTATATGGAATTTATTTTGCAGAAAGATATAAGGTAAAAACATAATTAATTTTTTACCTAAAGGACTAACTAACATTTGTGCAACCCTTATTTTACACAATGATTTATAACGCCACCACCAACCAATACTGAATTTTAAAGTTAGACTTTTATTTAATTATTATCCTTACCACAGGTACATGGTGTAATCATATTGCTTCATTTTAACATACTCATACAGTAAGTAGGAAAGTTCTATCCTGATAATTTTCTGCCTTAAATTTTTCTTGAAATAATTTCATGTGGTATTTCTTCAGATGTTCTTTAAAATAACTTTGTTTCAAAATTATATAATTGGATTTTGCTGAGACGTTCATTAAACTTGTGAGGGTACTTCTGAAAGTTCATGGAAAAATTTGTATTATCTTTTAATTCTATTGCTCCACAAACTTTTTGAGGTACCTGAATATATTTAAAGAGTATTGACATATTTGTAATACTAGTATTTTCATTATGGAACATGATATGTCTCTTTAATTATTCAAGTCTCTTACTGATACCAAATCTTTAATCTTTTTTTATGTATTTTATGCACATTTGTGTTGTTTTTATAAAATAATCTATTTCTTGCTATAATTCTGTTTCTTTGAATGTTTCATTTACCTGTTGAGTCTGCAATGTCATCATCTATTTACCATGGTGAATACTGTGTTTCCTTTATCTGGGCCTATGTAGACTTAGACATGATAAAACAAAAGTAATTGATTTTCAGTAAAATAACTAATAAAGTATTTTTTAATTTATCAATTGTTTGAATATTGCTTGCTTCTTTAAACCAAAGATATTTATTTTTTCCAATTATAGTCTTACATTTTATGTACTACATTCAGAACCAGAATGAGTGAAGATACCCAAAATTTATCAAACATTTATTGAATGACTGCAATATATACAATGTTGTACAACATACTGGCAATATTAGCTCCTCAAATTTCATAAGTTGGTGAAGAAAAAATACATGTAATTAAATCAGTTGTAGATAAATTTTCATGTGTATTATATCAGAAGTACAAATAAAGAACTCGTAGAGTGGAGAAGAAAAAGGTTAGTTTTGAGTAGCATGATTAGGGGAAGATTCATGGAACAGGTACAATTTGAACTAGGAATTTGGATAACATTTAGGAGTAAGCAAATTCCTTAATCTTAAAGTTGAAGATATGTACTGGGTAAAATCTTAAATGGATATACCAGATCTCACAGTGCCAGCTTATAGAAGAATAGTGAAAGAGAACACATCATTAAATTAAGTTTGGCCTAAAGGTTTCTCCAGACTTAGTGATCCGCAGCCTAACTTGATGTGCAAACAGACAGCAACCTACTCTTATAACAAGTTGCCAGCCAATCACAGCAGCCAATCTTCAGGCAACCACAGGCAACCAACTGTTCAAACCAGTTTCAAATAAGGCAAATGCCCAACTGTTACAAATCCAGCAGTTTCTGTACCTCATTTCTGGTTTCTGAATGTCACTTTCCTTTTTCTGTCCATAAATGCTATCTGGCCTTGTCACAGCCCTGTGGTTGCTCTGAAACGATTCTTGCTCTGGGGGGTGCACAATTCAGGAATTGTTCTTTGCTCAATTAAACAATGTCAAATTTAATTTGTCTAAAGTTTATTTTGTAACAATGTGTATCTTTGATCCAAAGGCAGTTTCCTATAACTGTACTATATTATGCCCATGTTACGGAAAACACAATGAAACCTGTTTATAATAAAGAACTTGTCTGTTTTTTTTCCTCTGTGTTTGTAAGGGAGCCTCTAAAACTTTGGAATTTTTGAGTGATAAAAATGTCTTTGTTATTCATGGTAGGTCACTCAGAGCACACCCCAGTTTATGCTAATAAGGTGACTCATAGCTGTAGGGTGGGGGCTGGTCATGCTGAAAGAAACCAACCATATGATTAGAGAACTGGGCTCTTGAGCCATGTGATATCAGCCTGACCTCCCAATCTCCAGAAAAGGGAGGAGCCTGGTGATTGAATTCAAGCACAGGGCTGATAGATCTTGAACATAACCAGCACTATTTTAGGCAAGGCCAAGAACAAAATGGCCACCAACCCCTTTCCCCTTCCCTTTATGAGAAGTCTCATGACTTCTGCCAAATAGAAACCCTTTTGCTTCAGCATGGGTGAAATGCCCCTCCCTCCCTCACAATGCCCCTCCCTCCCTTGCAATGCCCCTCCTTGACTGCTTCAGCCAGCCCTTGGCACCCTACAACCCATATAAGCCCTCCCACCCCAACGATGGTTGCTGCCCTCCATTTTGAGTGCAGCCCAGCAGATTCTTTTCCTTTAATAAAGCTTGATCAGTACCGGTGTTTCAGCTCACTTTCTTTCAGTGGCTTATGATTCAATTAAACATGCCTATGTAATAAAACCCCATTAAAAACTCTGGACACCTGAAGTTTGGGTGAGTTTCCCATTTAGTGATACACATCGATTTGCCAGAAGGATGATGCATTCTGAGAACACAGAAGCTTTGCATTTTAGATCCTTCCAGACCTTGCCTTATGTGTCTCTTCATTTGACTTATCCTGATTTGTATTCTTTATAAAAAAAAAAATACTATAATAGTAAGTATAGTGCTTTTGTGAGTTCTGTGAGTTGTTCTAGTGAATTATCAAACCTGAAGGGATAGTGGAAACTCCCAATTTATAGCCAGTTTGTCAGAAATTCAGGAAACCTGGGAACCTCAGGGCTTGTGGCTAGTGTCTCAAGTGAGAGGAGTCTTCTCAAGGACTGTTTTTAACCCATAAAATTTGTCCTAACTCCAGACAGTCTCAGAATGGCATTGAACAACACATAATCAATGACTTCACATGATAAATACAGCTCTAAGGCAAGATACAAAATGAACAGTAACTGAAACACCAGCCAATATGAGCAGAGAGAGAAAATTAAAGTAAAATTGAGTTATCTCTGTATTTTAATATGAGTAAATACAGTAACTAGTCCCCTAATAAGCTCATCCAGAGTCCAGAGGTTATTTCCCTATAAGAAACCTATTGTTAATAGACAATGCCTAATATGTGTGTGTGTGTGTGTGTACTTACACGTTGCCCATAAATTAATTAGTTGAGTGATCAATGGTGATACAACCAGCTTCTTAGACATAACAAAATATATTATCTCTTGACCAAGGAAAATAAATGGAGCAAGCAATGATTGACTCAGAAATAAGGGGGGAATTCAATGAGAATGAAATTACTAAGGACTCTTTCTGTGATGAAAAGGCTACATTATATTTTTCAGTTTTATTTAGACTGTGAGATCACATAATATTGGTAGAAGGAAATAATAAAACAAGATTTGGTTATCTACAGTTACTTTTATCTAAAGCTTAGTATTTGATTAATTCATCTGTTGGGCCAGTGATATATTTCAAAAACCCTTAAGGTTTCAAAACAAAGAAGTAGAAATTCTGAATACTGAATACAAAGGGATAAAGCAGTATATTGTAAATTCTGGACAAAATAGAATTTTATTTCAGGATAACTAATAACAGTAATTCTTGAGCCAAATAGCAAACACAGTGATCTATCTGGCTTCCCTGAAATACATCATCTGCAACAATTTTTCATTTTCAATTTCCATATACTGTAGCTTTTTCTCTGAAGTCCTATAACAAGGAATATGGAAATAGCATGATAAACAGATCTATCATGCATACTCAATCTCTTCAAAAGCATTTCCTCAAAAGATTTTGTTATTCCGATGAGTTGTTTCAGTACTGGGAAACTAAAGATATATTGAAGTATTTGTAACCAACAATTTAAACCTATGAAATTGATGATTTTTATTATTAGTTTTGGCTTTGCTATGACTTCCGGTAGTTTCTTTTGAGTTAAATTGAGGAATGCATAAAACAGAGAAATTTTAACATACAAAATGGAACTGATATAGAGATTTAAAGTAGGTATATTTTGTGATATTCTTATCTAATCCTTAAAGACACATTGCTTAATTTGGATTGCATTTCACTGAATGATAATGGAGAGTGAGATGAGAATTCTGTATGTCTGTCAGTTTTTGGTTGGTGATACTATTTAATACAATTACTTCCTCAATGGAACAACTTGTGACTGAATAATTTCATCCATAGACTAGAGACTTGGGCTGACTATTAAATATTTGACAATAAGTAAGTTTTTTAAAAACCTTTAATTTAAAACAATATAACTGAGCAGTATTAACACAGAAATGTAGAAATTAGGAGGCAGGTACTTTTGAGAAAATTTATACAAAACATTATTTGTAATTTTAACATATAACCAATAGATGACACCAGAGAGCAAGAATTGCAAAATTTCTTTTTAAGCATGGAAGTTGGGTAATAGTTTCATTACATTTTAGTTATTAAATTGATACTTGATAATATCTGCTGATAGGTGAGCATAAGGGTGGAGAACACAGAAACTTCATGAACAGTATTACTCTAATATATATGCATAAATATTATTTAATACACACACACATATTAAGATTACTTTTGCAGTACAGCCTAAACTAATAGGAAGAAGCAGCAGAACAAAGATTCAGAATAAAATAAAACATTGGTTATAAAAAGTTGCCTTTTCTTTCAGGGTTTCTTCATTTCACCACAAGTGTTATCTATTGTCACACAAAATCACAGAAGAAAAATAAAACTGAATAGTGGCTAAAATTCACAAAGAAAGTCTATTATCAAATGCACAAAGTAGAATTCTAGTCATATTTGCATTATGAGTAATATTCATTTGTTAGCTTAAAGTAATTATAGGTGTTGGAAAAGAAAAGTAGGAATTAGTCTCGTCCTTTAATGTGAAATGTAAAATATTAACGACAAAAATAATCTCATGGTATTTCCTATACATTGTTATTTACAATGGATGGATCCTAATTACTTGTATGTAGACTAAACACATTTTTAAACTTGATTAGTATAGATAGGTTTATAAACTGTAGATCTATAAACTCATGTAAATACAAATACTAAGGAGATAGGAAAGGAGGAATAAAAAGAGAGTTTATAGACAACCAACTCTGTACCAGACACTGTTAGGCACTCTCAAAAATTTCATTTAATCCTCAAAGCAAACCCGTTTGGAAGATGTTATGATCATCTCCATTTTTCAGATGAGCAAAATGAAGTTCAGAGAGTTGTCCCTAAATTATAAAGCTAGTAAATGACAGAATGGAACTGAAACTCACCTAGATCTTTTGAAGACGAAAAAGTTTTTATTTCTTTTGCGTTATCAGGATGCGTCCAGAAACTTAGATCCATGCATATAGGTCTATAGGTCTTGTTGGTTAGTCGAAAACATGAGGAGTCATAATTAGTTTATTTAACCCAGTGTTGTCACATGTAACTTAATTCATCTTGTTGTAAATTAGAGAACAACAATCAGATCAACTTAAAAATTAAGTAATAATTTATTTCTAGGTAAAGTAGCCAGCCTGAAATTGCTGGGAGTCAGATTATCTGTGTTCTAGTTTTAGCTCTGACACTAACAAGTTGTGTGCCCTTATTAATGTAATTTTGTCTCACTAAAACTCAGTTTTCTTGCCATTAAAAAAAAGGGAGTTGAACTATATCAGAATTTTTTTAAAACTTTCAGCACTGGGAACTTATTTCTTTTTAAAAGAAAAATTAAATTAAATTCCAATATATAAAGTAGATGAAAGTGGAATTTGGGGAGGTTCTAAGGTTGGGATTTCAAAGCTCCACTTTATCAGCCTTTCCCTCACAACTCCTTCCAGCAGTCCCTGAGGCAAGTCCATAAAGTTAGAAACCTACTGTACTAAATTGACTCTAAGGTTATGCTTAGCTTGAAAATTTTATGATTCCATGATACTTGAGTTTTAATGACTCAAAAAATAAATCAGCGTGATATTGGCAGAATTGGCAGAACTTATAATTGTAATTTCTATAAAATATGATTGCAAAAGAGACAGGCTTTTCAAAAAGTAGGTTACAGGGCTATATTTATTTTAAAAAATCTTTTGAATTACAAATAGTCAAAAAGCCCTGTGGTATGTACATAAGTTATAATGGTGAAAAAAAGCAGATATGTTTCCTGTCATCATAGATTTTTATGGTCTGTTGAAAGAAAACCACATTGTTCAAGAAATCAAAATCACTAACAGTTGATAATTATAAATTTTAATAAATGTTATAAAAAGCAGAGGTATATGGAGCCAGGAGATCAAATAAGGGAATCAAATTGACCTTTTTAGAGGAATATGAAAATGTTTCCCTGAGAAATTTTGAGAATTGTAGTATGAATAAGAGGTGAAGAGAGATGCCCAGCATGGGAGGGAGCACAGAGTGGCTGGAGTGCAGAAAATGAATGGGAGTGTGAGATAAGATCTGAGCAAAGAGGTAGACAAGGGCCAAACCATATAGAGTAATGTGGATCATTTTAAGGAGTTTTAAATTTAGCCAGTGAGATTTGGAATCAGCTCAAGGGGGTTCGAGTGAAAAGACTAGAGAGAACCCAACATCTTATAAAACAGAGAAAAGCAAACCACCTCAGAAATTAAATTTTATTGTCTTATCATAATGGCAAATAAGTTCTGTAGGCTTCCAGAAAATGCGTGGGAGCAGGCCATAGAAACTATGAAAAAGGAGTTTCTCAACGTGGTCAACTTGATCTTTTACTACTATCATATTCCCGTGAGGAAGAAGTCCCAGGGATTTGATCTGTAAGCCAGACTCAAATAAATAAAGCATTACCAGCTGAAGCCAGATACCTCATCCTCTGGACATCATTCTGTCTTCCCCTCAGGGATATCTACCATTCAGGACCTGTACCATTCCAATCTGTGAGTGAGAATCCTGTGCCCCCCCCCCCTACTACTCTTGACTGATCTCCTGTGCTGTTGTTGATCTTGCACTGAATTTGCTCTCTTGTAGTCCTAACATCATTGCAGGTTTACTGCATTTGCTGTTACTCACAAAGAAAACATTTTGAAATATTGTGTATTCTATAAGCATATATTGTTATAATTATATGCCATATACAGTGTATTGTTTTGTCAGAGCTGCTATAACAAAATATAACAAACTGGTGGCGTAAACAACAGAAATTTATTGTCTCACAGTTCTGGAGGCCAGAAGTCTGAAATCAAGGTGTCAGCTTGGTTGATTCTTTTCAAGGAATACGAGGAGAGGGTCTGCTACAGGTCCCTTAGCTTTTAGATGTTCATCTTTTCCCTGTGTCCTTTCACACCATCTTCCCTGTATGTGCGTCTGTGTTCGTCTTTGTGTCTAAATCTCCTCTTTTTATGAGAACAACAGTCATATTGAATTACAGTCCATGTTAACTAATTACATATTCAATAACCCTATTTCTAAATTAGGTTACATTGGGAGATACTAGGAGTTAGGAGTTCAACCTATGAATTTTGGGGGTACACAATTCAACCAATAACATTGTAAGTATAGTTTATGTGTATTTGGTTATTCCAGTGTACATTCCTAAAAAATAATTTAAGTTTCAAAATTATTTAGAAGTTCTAGTGCTATGAACCACCATGTCCCCTGATTTCATGTAACTGTCATTATATCAAGGACTCCTAGAAAATCAAAGATAGATAAAATGCACAGAATTGTATATACTCTTGCATACTGTACCTTTCTAGGTAAGAAACTTAGTAAAGGCAAGAGAACTTAGTTCACACAGAAAATGTTTATATTGCAATAATAAAAACTAACCCCAAACTGGTATATTTACTAACTGTGGACATCAGCAAAATCTCATTATTTTATGACAAGTTTGAATCATGATTTATAATCCATAAAATTATTTGCCTGGAGTATAAAACCACCTTCCCTTATTTTTTAATTGTTCATATTTCTTATTTAAAAATTCTTAGGTTCTTAGTATTTTTGTTTATATTGTAAATATAATTTTCAATAATGTTTTGGAATAGTTTACTGCTATTTTGCAGGAAGGTTAGTAATTTTTGTATGTTAATATTAATCTTACATCCAATTAGCTTCCTAAGATTCCTTATTCTTACATATATATTTTTCAGTTGTTAATCTTGAGTTGCCTCAGCAAAAATCTATATATTCTGTATATACATTTTTTTGTCAGAATATATGTCTTGCCCTATGACAAAAAGGTATGACAAGAGTTATACTTTTTTCTCTCTTTTCTACCTATTATGTATTGGTTAATGTTCAGAACAATGATAAATAACTGGTTATTATGTGCATTTTTTTTCTTTTTATTCTGATTCTAATAATCATAAATGTCCTCTAAAATAATTAGTGTTATTACTGGTCTGTGTTTTTACTTAGAGAGATCCTAACTTATGTATTTCTAGCAACTCACATCAAAATATATTAACACTTTTATTGTTGTGTAACAGTATTTAATTACTTGACTAACCAGTATTCCTATGGCTATTACAATCAAGATAATGTGATATTATACATAAAGACAGATAAATCATTGGAATATAGTAAAGAGTTGAGAAATATACTTGCACATTTACCGTCAATTCATATTCTTATTCAACAAAGGTGCTAAAGGTATTTAATAGGGGAGATCAAAGCCTTTTTGAAATATTGTGATGAAATTAGTAATCACTTGGAAAAAATAAACTTAGTGTCTTTTCTCATACCATAGACAAAAATAATTCAAGAGAAATCTTATTTCTAAACCTAAAAGCTAAAACTGTTACTCCTCTAGAGGAATACATAGAAGCACATTTTGCCACCTGAAGTAGGTCAAAGTTTCATAGATAGAGCACAAAAAGCTCTATAAAGAAAACTGAAAAATTGGAATCATCAGAAAGTGCTAGTAAGATGATGAAAAGACAAGTTACAAACAAGATATTTGTTTACAGAATGTAGTGTGCGTGTGTGTGCATGTGTGTGTGTGTGTGTGTGTGTGTGTGTGTGTGTAGAGAGAGAGAGAGAGAGGGGGGGGGGGGGAGAGAGAGAGAGAGAAGAGTAGGAGTGTTTTTTCTTTACATTATTTTTCTTTTTGCAATGCTTTGTACATTTAAAATTATTTCTGACTAATAGTCACAAGACATTACAAATGGTAAAGCACCTTTAAAGAGAATATATACATAATTAAATTAGTTGAAACTCCAAATTATGTCAACAAAGATCTAGAAGTGGAGGAGGACAGGGGGAGGGGACAGAGAGAGAAAGAGAGAAATTCTTATTCTTACAACTCAATAAAAAAGACAAACAACCCAATAAAAACGGGGAAAATCATTGAAAAGACATAGGTGATATATGAAGAGCTAATAAGCACAGGAAAAGGTATTCAATACCTTTAGTTATCAGAGACATGGAAATTAAGTCCACAATAAAGTACAACTACTCACCAACAAAAGCAGAAACGAAAAGAACAGAATGGCATATCAAATGCTGGTGGGGATGTGGAGCATTTGAACTCTCACGTATCACTGGTGGAAATGTAAAATGGTTGAACAACGTTGGGAAAAACATTTTGCAATATCTTGTAAAGTTAAAACATGCTCATCCACGGAAGAATGAAAAGTGTGATCATTTTATATAATGAAATAGTACTCAACAAAAAGCAACAAATTTTGAAATATTGCAATACTTACCATAATGTAACACAGAGACACAAGGTGAGCACATGCCATTGGATAAATGGCACTGTTAGACTTGGTCGACTCAGGGTTACCACAAACCTTCAATTTGTAAAACATGAAATATCTGCAAAGCGCAATAAAGTGAAGTGCAATAAAATTAGGTATGCCTGTGCATCCACCTGTTTTTCAGATACCGTATAAAGTAACACATTTTAAAAAGTAAACTAAATATTTAAAATTAATGCAAATTAAAAGGCAATTCAGACTTGCTTAATTTTGCTTTAATGACTCTGAGAGGTGGTGAAAGTTGATTTTGGAAAATACATATATTTTTTAAATTTTCTTCATTCATATGTAACTAGCTGTGACTCTAAAAAATCTTATTCATTTATGAAATGTATTTTACTATATAGTTCAAGTGTTTTTATGCATGCAAACAAGATCTGCACTAATACATCACATAGATTATATGATATATAATATTTATTAATTCAGGTGAAATCTAACTTTCTGTTTTTAGTTGTAACAATTACCTTGACTTAGCACTTTCTGTGGTACTTTCCAATAGTGATAATATACTTGAATTTTCTTATTTATAACTTACATTTCAAAGCAAAGACTAGGTTCAGTCACTCTCTTCATGAATTGAAACAAATAAATACAAAATTTGCACTTGAGTTTAATCAAAACTTTTATTTATTTATTTATTTTTTCCTGACAGGAGTCATTAATTGCTATTTGCTCTGTTTCATGTATAAACAACATACACACATACAAACATACACACATGCAAGTATGAGTCTGTGGGAAATTTATTTCAAAAGATATTTAAATCAGAGTTGCATAGCTAGTTTAATCCAACAAGTAAAAAACTTGTTTAAATAAATAAAACCATAATTATTCTGCCTTTGTCACATCACTGTCTCTCCCACCCTGCAAAGGCGTAAGTTAGAAGCAGGGTGCCAACTCTGTCATTTCTCTCATATGAAGTTGATCAAATCAGGTTCACGATAGCACTTAAAGAAGAGGCATATTCTGGAGAGTTTTCTCCCTTCTCATTTTTTTAATTCAATTCATAATCAGGCTCTAAAAATAAAATTATCAAAGTATTTATAAGTATATTTCTATTGAATTTTATTAACAAAAAAAGACTGAGTTTCAAGTATGTTAAACATGAATTTATTTCTGGGATGGCAATTGCACTAACTATCACATGGGTGGACAGATCTTTATATTTTAAAATATTAAGATATCAATATATTTCATTTCATCTGCTCCTTTTTGGTCCAGAAAACATCGGCACAAAAGCACGTCAGTAAAGTGAACCCATCATATTCTCTATCGAGAAATTAAATTACTCTTGGCTTTGATTGCAGTAATTACAAAAATCACAGTAGTCAAAGATAAATTCCATGTATCATTTTAAAGAAGATTTTAAGTGATTGTTTTTGAACTGGGTAATTTTAAGCTAGTTTGCATCATCTCTAAAACATCAAAGTGACATGTTTTCACAGTCATAGCTTAATTACTGTATTTTGCAGACCTGTTGATAAAGCCTACAGGAACTCTAATTAGCTGCGATTCTGCCTCGCTCTCCCTGTTGTACAAACCACAGTTCTTAGCTTGCACACTCCAGCACTGTGACTGCTCACCGAAGGATGAATACAGCTGCTGGCCACTTGGCTTACAGCCAAGCTGAAAAATCTGCCAAATTTTTTAATCAAAGTCTGCTTACTAACCTTTCTCTTTTTGTTTTCTAGCTCAAATCTTATCATGAGAAGGTCTCAATTTGGCCTAAAAGAGAATAAATCTTGTTTCTAGCAGTACTTCTAAAGGCATTATTTCATAATGCCCTTTAAATTAAGTTAGCAATTTAAAATATACTCTCTTGATGCAAACAGTAAATAAATACAACATATTCCCAAGGCTTTGGTAATAAAATTAGGCAAAGGGAATCATTTCTAGTACTAAATGTGGTGCATGTTTTCAGTGACTCAACTAGAAATCTGAATTTCATTTTAACCACTTTAATTTGTATAAGGTCTCAAGTGAAATAGAGCCACTATATGTGGCAAACAAAATTTATCTTGGATGATACATTAAAGGAGCTATTAAGTTGGTAGTGACCCCTAAAGTCAAACAATAATGCAAAAGAAGGGGGAAAGTAGAATTTCTCATAGTACTTTTTTAAGTTCCTGTGTTTAAAATATTTAAAGATAGATAAAAACCTTCTCTTAGATACATGATTACAGACAAACAGCATTGTCATATTATGATTTCTTCTACCTTGTACACTATGTTCGGAATATTGACTTTCAGTTTCTTATGAAATCTCAAATTCTGGTATTAAAGATCACACCACAAGGATTATATCCATAATTTCATAAATAAGAGTGCTAATCAAATTTAACAACTTTCTCTTACCTACTACTTTAACTTCTAGCCTTTATCAGATACTATAAGTATAGGATATAAAATTATATTTTATTCATAAAACATGTGAGCCTTTTTAGTGTTATTTTTTATTTGTTGTCAAAACCACGAGTCTGTAAACAATATCAAATTGCCAGTCTAGATTGGTCAGTGTAGGCATTGAAGTGAAAGCTTCAGATGGATCCTTTATATTTCAATTTAGTCTAATGAATACAGTGCAAATAATAGAATTAATTATTATGATAAAAATATTGGTTACTATCTTCAATAGATAATTATAATTGGAAAATGCATTACTTTTCCTTACATTTAAATATCAGTTCTAAGGGATACAAGTTAACTTAGAATCTTTCTCCTTAAATGACCATTTTGGCTTCCTGTCTTCACTGCTCTGTAATCTTTGTCTCTGGAGCCATTACTCCCTAATTATAACCATATGTCAGTCTGTGCTAACAATGCAGCCCTTATGAGGGTACATGTGAAGACTCATGGTTACATAGCTCATTAGTAGAGCATTTATTTATTCATTAATTTATCCAAGGAAAATTTATTGAGTGCCTAGCATGTGATACACAATGAGGACATAGCAGTGAACCAAAGAGACCATAATACCTGCTTTCATGGAGGTTTGTTTTTGGCTTCATGTTTCCCTTATACCATACTCCCAGTAACTGAATCTATGCTCTGTCCCCTCCAGAATATCTATTATTATCTGTCTATCCATCTATCTACCATCTATCATCTGTCTCCATCTATCTCTCTATCCCTACCCATCTGTCTCTACTCATCATCTATCTATTGAGTTCTCTAATCAGTATGTTTATAAACAAGTATATGTATATGTATATCAGCAAGTTTATTAACCTCACTTCTCAATTTGAATAATTTATCTGAATTTTGGGGGGTTTTCTATGTACACAAGCACATAACATTCAGACGATGCTTTTATTTATTTATTTCCAAACACGATACTTTTTATTTCTTTGTTTTTGCCTTTTCACAATAGGTGGGACCTCTGGCACAACATTAGATAAAAGTAGGTGTAGTGGGCAACTTTGTCTCATTCTAGCAGTCAGTGGAAAATCTCTCATCATTTCACCATTAAGTGTGATGTTTGCTATAGGCTAATTTGTAGATATCTATTATGAGATTAAGGAAGTTTCCTTCTCTTTCTAGTCAAAATAAGTTTTCAACACAAATGCATGCTAAATTTCATTCAAAAAATGTCTCTGCATCTGTTGAAATGATCATATTATTTCTCTTTGCTCTGTTATGTGGTAAAATACATAGAATGATTTTCAGTTGTTAAATTGACTTTTTTATTCTTGGAATAAATCCAAATTAGCTTTATTGTATTGCCCTTTTTCTGTATTTTTCACTTTGTTTTGCTGAAATTTTATTTATAATTTTTGCATTTACATTCATAAGTGCGATTGTTTTCTGGTAAGATTGCCATTATTTTTTGCTTAATTGTTTGGTAGTTTGCTATCAAAGCCATCTTGGCCTTGAGGTGCTTTATAGGAAGTGTTTTGATTACCAATTTAATGTTTTTAATAGTTATAGAATTAATCACAATTCATATTTCCTCTTAGGGTATTTTTATTAGGAATTAGTCCACTTCATCCATGTTTCAAATTTTATGGCAGTAGGAAGTTATTGATAATTCCGGCTAATCTTTCTAATATACATGAAATTTTTAATAATGTACCCTTTTTTAATAATGATATTTTTTCCTTGTTCCATCACACTTTTTACGTTTTGTTAATATAGCTATAGGTGTATTGATCTTATTCTTTTAGAGAGCTGTTGCCTAAAATTGATCCTTTGTAGTTGTTTTCTACTTTATCTGTATCTGCTAATATCCCTTTTATCTCTATGCATTCTTAATTTGTGGGGGGGGTTCTTAACATTTTAGATGTTTGCTAAGCTCACTAATTGTTCAGCCTTTCTTCTTTTAAACAATGTGCAGTAAGAGTTGACATAGTAAGCCTGAGGCTGCTATTCTTAGAAAAAAAGGAAAAAAAATAAAAAGGATTTCTTGCTATGTTGGGCATTGGCTGGCATCTGGGAAATTGGTAAACAGTTCCCTACACTAACATAAAACTTACTCTAAATCATAAGAACGATTTACCATTCCTAAATAATTTGAACAAAGTGGTTTATGCTGAAAACCTGTTTTTCTTGGGAGTGTGGCTTTTGGTATGTGCTATGTTAAGAGTACCCACATAACTGAATTAATTAAAAACCTTGGACTCCTGGGCTCAAGTAAGCTTCCTTGGTAGATGAAACTACACATAAGTAGTCACACTTCATTGCTGGAGAAATTAAGTTAGCCCTATGTGACTGTATTTTCAGAAGACTTTTGGAAAATTGCACCTGGTTTTCTCTCAACATGCACATGTACATATACATCCACACACGTGTGAGAGTACTTCCAAAAGTCAGGAGAAAAATGGACCTTAAAGGCAATGTGAATCTTTTCATGAGCTTTTTGAAGACCCCTCATATATCCATTAGATCTTATTTCATTATTATCTGGCTATATTTTCCAACCGTTTTATGTTATTTGTTGCACATCATTCCTCCTTGCCTCTCTAAACTTCTACTTGAAATCATTTAATTTTTTCCTGAAAAAAACATTTAGTATTTTATTTATTGCAAATCTAATGGTGACATATTTTGTTATTATTTGTCTAATAATGCCTTTAAGTAAATTTTAATATGAATGATATTTTTGCATCATATATAATTCTAGCTCGACAGTTCTTTTATCACTTTGAATATACTTTTTTTTTTTATTTTACTGTGTCTTTTGATATCACCGTTTGAAAATCAGCTCTACATCTTACCAGTGATCTTTTGAAGACAATTTTTCCTGAAAATTTTTTATAAAACTTTTCCCTTTGACTATCGCTTTAGCAATTTACTATAATGTACTTAGGTGGTATTTTCCTTGTATTTATCATACTTGTATTTCAAAAAGGTTTTGACTCTGTAATTTGCTGTCCTGCATTAATATCAGAAGTGTATTGGCATTTACCTCTTCAGATATGGCCTTTGCTTATTTCTCTTGTTCCTTTCTGGGACTCCAATTCACAAGTTAGTACTTCTCACTGTGTCTTCTATTGGTTTCTGCTCTTCTCACCTTTTTAAACTTTTTTTCTCTCAGTGCTGGATATTTTCTTCTGAACTAACTTCTAGTTCCTGAGTTACCTAATACATTTTTAATAGGATTCATGTAACTATTATTTGAGCTAGTTTTTTATTACCTTGAAATTTTAGATGATTATTGGTCACGTATATTTTGTACACTGCCCCACTGTTGAAACTTGTTTGACATTTTCCTCAGAATTAAACTAGGGTTATGGCCTTTGGAGAGGAAAATAATAGAAATAAAGTGCCATTTTCATCATGTTATATCAAAGGTGCATACTATCAACATGATTTTGAACTGTTAATTTTGACCTTGATCACCTAGGTGAGGTAGTGTTTGTCGGGTTTTTCCACTGTAAAGTTACTTTCCCCTACTCCTTTCCAAATGGTGCTCTTTGGAAGAAAGTCTATATTCACAGACCAAACTTACAACGTATTTATGCTCCATCTCTTTAAGGATGGAGTATCTACATACATTATTTGTAGTTCTTCTGCAAAGGAGATTTGTTACTTATTTGTTATTTATTTATTTACATATTCATTCATTCACTTCTTCAGTCACTTATTTATATGTGTGGATTTGTGGAAATTTATTTATTTTTGTCTTTATTCTTAAAGCAGTTTTAGTTTCACAGAGAAATTGCACAGAAAATACATATAGTTTCCATACC
Organism: Galeopterus variegatus; assembly: GCF_000696425.1. NCBI lineage: Eukaryota > Metazoa > Chordata > Mammalia > Dermoptera > Cynocephalidae > Galeopterus > Galeopterus variegatus. The sequence goes on from NW_007731891.1 coordinate 131,576, forward strand.
CTCCCCCCACACACATATACAGTTTCTTTTATTATTGACGTGCTACATTAGTGGGGTAAATTTGTTATAATTATGAATCAATATTGATATATTATTAACTTAATTTTATATTAGGGTTCCATCTCTGTATTGTACAGTTCTATGAGTTTTGCCTAATGCATAATGTCAAGTATTAACCATTACAGTATCATACAGAATAGTTTTGCTCCCCTAAAAATTCTCTGTGCTCCACTTATTTATCCCTACCACCCTCCCTATCTCCCTCCCTTTTCCCTGAAACCTGGCAACCACTGATTTTTTTTCCATGACCTCAAACATTTATCATTTCTTTGTGTTCAAAACATTCAAAATCCTCTGTTCTAGCTAATTGAAACTATACAACAAATTGTTGTTAATGATAGTCACCCTGCAGTGCTATAGAACACTAGATAATATTCATCCTACCTAGCTGTACTCTTGTATCCATTAACTGTCCTCTCACTATCCCCCCTCACCCCTACCCATTCCAGCCTCTTGTAACCACTGTTCTACTCTCTACTTTTATGTGATCAACTTTCTTAGCTTGTGGAAATTTATTTTATACTTTGGATTATAATCTAATGCTACTTTATTTAGGTGTTGTTCCAATATTTCCAACCATGAAGGTTAGTAGCTATTTCAGCTGGCTCATGTTTGTTTGTTTGTTTGTTTTTGTTTTTTTGACATATGTCCATTATTTTGTTTTCTTTTTTATTATTTTCTTATTTTCCAGCATTAATAGATGCTCTAGAGTCATCTTGTATAGTCCCTAATCCCATTCTAAAATCAGCAATTTTTCAAGTAGCCCTGGCTAGTTTAATTAAAGAATGGTGTTAGAAAGCGCAATCTGGGTGCTTGGTATACTCATTGCTATGGGGTTGTCATATCATCTAGGTCCTCTAAACTGACACAGTAAGGAAATATATGCGTGCATACTAACAGATGAATATACACATATCTATAAATATTTCTAAATGTCTTAATCTGTATCTATATTAAGCTATACATGAGTTTATGCTGATGTCTTCAACTCTAATCCATTACCACATATATTATTCTAGTCTCCCACACTTTCTTATTTGTAACCTTTCACGCCAACAGTAAGAAACCTGGCTCTCATCATTTACTATCTGTATCAGGATTCTCCAGAGAAACAGAACCAATAGGATAATATACGTATGTGTGTACACACACACACACACACACACACAACATGAGAGAGATTATGAGAACAGAGGTTGAGTAGTCCCATGATTTGCCATCTGCAAGCTGAAGAACCAGGAAAACCAATAATGCTACTCAGTTCAAGTCTGGAGGCCTGAGGGCTAGGGGTGTTGCTGGTATAAGTCCTGGAGTCTGAAGGCCCAAGATTTAGGAGCTCCGATGTACAAGGTACAGAGAAGATGGATGTTTTAATTCAAGAAGAGAAAAAGAATTTATCCTCCCTTCATCGTTTCATTTTATTTAGGCCCTCAACAAATTAAATGATGCTCACCCACATTGGTGAAGGTGGATCTACTTTGCTTGATCTTACAATTCAAATGCTAATCTGTCACAGAAACACCCTCACAGACACACCAAGAACAATGTTTTGCCAGCTCTCTGGGAATCCCTTAGCCCAGTTAAGTTGACACATAAAATTAACCATCACAAGTCAACATTTTGTCAACTCGACATCCACATACATCTCCTTAAACCATACTTAATATCCAAATAAAGGCAATAGCAAGGTCATAATTTCACCTACCATGATACAAATATCATGCATACAACTGAAAGCACATTAATTCCTACCCCAGAAGAGTGGGTAAAGTCCTCGTGTGATGTTTACTGTTCACTTGATATCCTGTAACTTAAACACTATGATTTAAAATGAGTACTTATGTACTGATATAAAGTCAATACATTATATGTCACATTATAAGGGGATAAGAGAAGAAAGGAAACAAAGATATTAGCTTAATATATGCATATATACAGACAAATGTATTCATAAAAAATTAAGGAAATGCTCAGATCAATTACAGTTCTTATTTCTGTAACTGGTCACCTCATCAGAGCTGGTATTTATAACTACCTTCATTTACCTCCCAGTCTTTATCCCCTTTGCCTCCAGTAAGCTCTTCAGCTAGTCATGGTGTTTTACATGGTGGGATGACCCAAACCTGCATTCCTGAAGAGTCTGGGTCATTTGAAGTGTTTCCTGGATTGGATTGTTGTAGTTTTCCATTGACTTTAATCACAGGGCGTGGTAATACTAAAAGATTCTCTAAGGGATCTCTTGTATTCCAGATTTCTTACCTCCATTGCTGACTAATAATCCAGTTTCTCCATGATAGCACGGATTTATCACCCCAGCTAACACCTTAAATCCCTTCTCGGCCTGTTGGCTCAAAGCCAGGAAAAGGCAAAACTTCCATTTCAATGGAATCATTGTGCTGTCTCCTGGAATAAGTGGTGCTCCCTCTGTAAAAAAGACCCCTTGGCCAGCAGTGTATAATGTCATGGGAACAGGAAACAAAAATTTTTCTAATGGGTTGCTAGGGGTAAAAGGGAGTGGTAGCACTCCCATTTCTACTTCTTGATTCCTGATCCCATGATTCTGGCTACTGGAGAAACAGCACCAAATTTTGGACACTGATTCAGAACATATATGGCTTCCTGGAGAACATTGCCCAGCCGTACAAGGTATTGCCACCTAACTGGTGCTGTAACTGAGGCTTCAAAAATTCCTTCCATGTTCTATAAAGCCAGATGTATCAGGATGGTGGAAAACAAGGGAAGATCAGTAAGTTCCATGAGCATGGGCACATCGCCATACTTTTTTGGCTATGAAAAGAGCTCTTTGGTAAGAAGCAATGCTGTATGAAATACCAGGTTCAGGCATTCTGTAAGTCTGCAGGTGGTAGTTTTGGCAGAAGTGCTGTGTGCAGGGAAGGCAAATCCATATGTACAGTGTATATTCCAGTAAGGACCAAATGCTACACTTTCCATGATGGAAGCAGTCCAGTGTAATCAACTTGACACCAGGTAGCCAGCTGATCACCCCAGGGAATGGTGCCATATCAGGGGCTCACTCTTTATTTCTGCTGATGACAGATTGTTCACTTAGTGGTGGCTTTAGCCAGGTTAGCTTTGGTAAATGGAAGTGCATGTTGCTAAGCCCACGAATAACCTCTATACTTTCTACCATGGGCACTTTGCTTATGAACCCATTGGGTGATAATAGGGATAGCTGGTAAAAGATATTGCCTGGCATTCATAGACCCAGTCATTCTACCTACTTAATTATTAACATCTTCCCCTGTTGAGGTTACCTTTTCTGAGCATTCACGTGGGACACAGAGCTCATCTTCACATGCTTTGCCCATTCAGAGAGTTGTAAGCACATACCTCTTTCTCAAATTTTTGTCATCAATTTTCCAGTCATTCTTCTTTCAAGTCCCTGGTCATCCAGAAAAATCATTGCCTACAGGCCATGAATCAGTATAAAATCACACATCAGGCCATTTCTCTTTCCAAGCTAGTGCACAATCAGGTATATTGCCCAACTTCACTGGGAGGATTTCCCTTCTCCACTGTCCCTAAGGAATGTCCCAGAGAGGAGCTGTAGTGCTCTAGCTGTCCACGTTAGGGTGGCACCACATATAGTGCAAAACTGTCTGTAAAACAGGCTGGAATCTTCTCTTCCTCTACCAATTGATCGTAAGGAACTCACCATGAAGTTATAGGTGCAAGCTAGGAAAGTAGGCAGTGTTCACAAAATGGAAATCATGGGCATTTGGGACACTTGTTTATGTAACTTACTTGTGCCTTCAGGCCTGTTCCAACCTGATTACGTATATATCATTTCCATTTGACGGTGGAGTGTTGTTATGCATAATCAAATTTATGGTTGTGTGGGTCAGATAATACCAAGTTTATGATGGGCATCTCAGATTACATGATAACTTGGTGGCCCTTGGTCAAGTGTTTAGTTTTTACTAAAACCTGCTAGAAGGCCAAGAGTCGTCTCTGAAAGGAGAGTAGTTATCTGCAGATGATAGCAGAGGCTTGCTCCAAAGACCTAAAATCCCGTGCTGCTATTCACCTGTGAAGGACTGCCAAAGTCTCCGAGCACTATCCATATCTACCACTGACACTTCAAGTAGTACCACTGGCTTTGCTGAATTATATGCCCCAAGTGGCAAAGCAGCTTGTTGTAATGTATTCTTTTAATGCTATGTTGCCTTGGCATCCATTCTGAATACAATTTTAACTTTTTCACACTAGGAGCAGGAATCAGTCATTCTTGACACCGTTTCCAGTTCTGCACCACACCCAAATGGCTCAAGCCGGTGGTCAGAGATAAGAACTTAGAGGCATCTCTCCCATCTAGCAGACTGGGCTCCCCACTTTCCCACCTCTTCTATTAAAGAAACCATTCAGACATTTGCTTACTTAAAGTGATCCACATTCCCTTATATACACTGCTAGTTTTTCTCTCTGTCTGACTCTTTATTCCTGCCTAACATAACACTGGGACAAAGAACTGACCTCCCAGCTTATTATACACTTCTTGCCCAGGACATGAAAGTAAAAATCTTTGAAGTTGTTTCCTACTGTGATGGTGTATTGAATTTGTACCTTTCACCTAAAAAACCTGGGGCTGCCCCAGGCCAGGTTTTCCCTGGCACATGGTGAGAGAGCACAAGGTCAGATTCCCAGTGCCAGAATGATGGTCACGTAAACATAACTGGACAAGGGTCAGACAAGAGGCACAGGGGTGTCTATCAGCATATATGGGTTCCCTGTGTGAAGGATCCCTTGGCTCCTGGTGGGACAATGAGGCATTAGGTTGTCTGCCAGGTAAAAGAAGTATCCCATGAAAGACATACTATAAACACTTATGTTAACTTCTCCTTCATTTCCTATTAGGGCAGGGCTGCTGGCTGCTTGGGTACTGGAATCCCAATTTAACTGAGGGCTTTCAAAGCACTTGTACAGCAGTCTTGGCTTGTCACAGAGCCTTTCTCTGTTCTAGGCCCCACTCAAAACTAGCAGCTTTTTGTATCACTTTGTAAATGAGCCTAAATAACGTACCCAGTGGAATGTGTTTCCTCCAAAATTCAGAAAGGCCCACTAGGTGCTGTGCATCCTTCTTGGTTGTAGGAGGGGCCCACAGAAACAGCCTGCTCTTCACCTTAGAAGAGATATCTTGACATGCCCCACACAACTGTACCCCTTGAAGTTTCAATGAAATAGAAAACCCTGAATTTCAGTCAAATTTATTTCCTACGCTCTGACAAGCAAATATCTTACCAATAAGTATAGAGTAGTTGTATTTCTTGCTTACTAGGCCCAATCAGCATAATTTCATCAGTGCAATGGACCAGTGTGTTATCTTGCAGAAGGGAAAGGTGATCAAGATAATTGCAAAATAAATTAAAGCATAGGGCTGGTTCGGTAATATACCCAGGACAGTGAAGGTGCATTCCTGACCTTAAAAGCTGAAAGGAAACTGGTTCTGGTGGGCCTTATGGACAACAATGGAGAAAAAGGTATTTTCTAGATTAATAGCTGCATTCTAGGTAAGAAGTGGTGTGTTAATTTGCTCAAGCAATAAAACCACTCTAATACAGAAACTGCAATTAGAGTCACTGATGGGTTAAGCTTAGGATAATCCACTGTCCTTCTCTAAGTTCCATCTGTCCTTTGCACAGGCCAAATAGATGAGTTGAATGGGGATTTGGTGGGAATCATCATCCACACATCTTTTAAGTTTTTGATGGTGGCACTCAAATCTGCAATCCCTGCAGAACGTGGTATTGATTATGATTTACTATTTTCCAAGGTAGAGACAGTTCTAATTGTTTCCACTTGGCCTTTTGCACCATAATAGCCCTCACTCTGCAGGTCAGGGAACTAATGTGAGAATTCTACCAGGTGCTAAGTATGTCTATTACAACTACGCATTCTGGAACTGAGGAAATAACCACAGGGAAATGTGAAATACAACTGAGCAAAAACTTCACTGAGAACCTGAACTTCATAAATCCTACTCTGACTGACCAGCCACAGAGACATTTTGAATCTCCTGAATGGGTCAGTTCAGACCCAGTGTCCAGTGGTCCCCAAAAGGTCTGGTTATTTTCTTTTTCCCAATGCATAGTTACCCTGATAAAGGCTGTAGGTCTCTTTGGGGGAATCTGGGAAAGACATTAACAGTATAAATTTTTAGTAGTGTGCCAGGTCTTTCCTCCAGGGAATCCAACTTCCCCTTCTTCAGGTTCTGGTCTGTAAACTGACTCAAGTCTGGGAATCACTTTAGGGTTAGTGGCTCTCTGTTTTTAAGATTCAAGTAGACTTTTGTTCTCTTGACAAGAACTTTTCTGCTTACAGAGATCAAGCAAGAATTTAGTATACCTCTTATCTATTCTACTTCTACAGACACCATCTTTAACTAGCCAAGCCATAGGTCTGTGGGATTCTGACTATTCTGATTGTTGCTTTGATCCTGTCATTCGTTACTAGACCCACCTTGACTTTGGCAGTTGAGGGCCACCACTTGGCACCTGTCACTTTAGATCTAATTCTTCCCTTTGCATTTCAATTTTCCATTTGGGCAGCTGGAGTCCACTGGCCTACAGAGAAGAACAATATTAGAGCTCTTCAAGGATGCAAGGACTTTCCTCACAATTTTGATTCTCAAAGTACTGGTAAAAGTTGTGTCTTCTGGACCCTTACAGTGTGGGTGAGTAGATAAAGAAAGTGAGCCAAAATGCTAGGTATCAATCAAACTTTATTAAAGGAAAAGAATCTGCCAGGCTACATTCAAAATGGAGGGCAGCACCAGGCATCTGGGTGGGAGAGCTTATATGGGCTGTAAGGAAGGCTGACATAATCAGGGAGGGGTTTGATGCTGGTGCAGAGGAGTTTCTATTTCTCAGAAACCATGAGGTTTCTGGTAAGGGAAAGGCTGGTGGCCGTTTTGAGCTGAGTGTGTGTAAAATGGCACTGGTCACATCCAAGATGTTGCTGGTTATGTCCAAGATCCATCATTACCACCATTTAAGTATAGGGAGAAGGGAAAAGAGGCAAAGGTCTCATTCTTCTGAAGCTACTTCCTGCTGGATATGGGTGAACATGTGAAAAAAAAAATTAGGTGGCAGGGTATAGGTTTTATGTAGGGAGAGAAATATAAGAGCTGAAGAAGGCATAGTAGGGGTTCATAGCCTATCTGAACTGAATTGTGGAAATCTAAAAGGATTTGTTTAGTTTGTGTGATAGGGAGGACATAGCAACTGGAGAGTGTATACCAGTTGTCCTTCCTCTGTGCTCTCAACTGTTGGAGATATTGTATTTCTTGAGGTGTGTGTTGAGGTAAGGGCATAGAGGCCATGCGAAGGACCTGAGTGGGAGAGGAAGAGTGAGGGCCTGGTGATTGTGCAGCCTGTTTTGTAGTTAGATCCACCAGTTTGTTTCCCTGGGCTATGGGGTCATTGGAGGTTTGGTGTCCTCTACAGTGTATAACCCCAACCTCCTCTGGGAGTTGTACAGCCTCAAGAAGTATTTTGATAAGATGTCCATTATTTATGGGCCCTCCCTGAGTGGTCATGTATTCTCTCTCCTTCCATATGGCCGTGCAGGAGTATAGGATGTGGTAAGCATACTTAGAGTCAGTGTATATATTGACTCATTTGTTACTTGCCAGAGTGAGAGCATGGGTGAGGGCAATGAGTTCTGCCTGTTGAGAAGTGGTGTTAGGGGTGAGAGGGGCAGCCTTAATAGTTTGTGTTAGATTTACTATGGCATAACCCACCCAGGGGATAGGTGTGGAGCTGGCACTCCCATCTATGAACTGTGTATGTTGGGGCTGCGTAATGGGATGTGGGGAAATGTGTAAAAAGGGTTTGAGAAAGAGGTCTAAAGCCTCCATGCAAATATGTTCCAAGGGTCATGAGTGTTTTGGGATGAGAGTGGCTGGATTTAAGTGAGGGCAAGGTTTAAAGGAGAACTGGGAATATTCAATGAAGGTAAGGTGGATAAGTCATAGGCAGGAAGGGGAGGGAATTGACATGGCCTTATGGCTGAGAAGGACTTGAAGATGATGAGGGGAGCAAAAGACTGTTTGTTGTCCAAAAGCTAGTTTAGAGCTTTCTTGTGGTAAAAGGGTGGCTACCACCAAGGCCTGTAAACAGGAAGCCGTTCCTCGAGCTGTGGTGTCTAATTGTTTAGAAAGATATGCAGTGGGGAAGAAGACATCCCCAACCACCAGTCCCTGGGTTTTACTGATGTATAGGACAAAGATATGGGATAAGTTTGGGAGAGAAAGAGCTGGGGCTGCAAGGAGATGGAAGGGAGAATGAATGGGCTTTGTGGGATCTAAAGGAATGGCAGGATCCCCTTTGGCTGCCTCATAAAATGGTTTTGCTAGCACACCAAAGTTAGGAATCCACAGGCAAAGATACCCTGTGAGCCTCAAGAAAGAAAGGATTTGACCCTTTGTGGTAGGAGTAGGGAGTTCAGAAATTAGATTCTTGTGATCCACCAATATCTCTCTGGTTTTGGGGGTAAGGTGGACTCCCAAATAGATGACTGAAGGAGAAGAAATTTGGGCCTTTCTGGGGGACACTTGATATCCCCTGGAGGCCAGGAAATTAAGGAGAGCAACAGTGTGGGTGTGTGAATCCTCATAGGAGGGGCTACAAAGGATGAGGTCATCCACATATTGTATTAAAGTGCTAGAGGTTGGAGGGAAGTGCTAGGGGTTGCCAGAACTTCAAATAAGTCTGGCCAAAGAAGTGGGGGCTATCCCAAAATCCCTGAGATAGTGCTGTCTGGGTGATTTGTTGGGAACAAAACATATCAGGATCAGTCCAAGTGAAAGGGAACAGGTTTTGACAGGAAGGGTGTAAAGGGATAGAAAAAAAGGCATCTTTGAGGTCAAGTACAGAGAAGAAATGGGTTGTTTTTGGGATTGTGTATAGAAGAGTATAGGGGTTAGAAATGATTGGGGTTATGGGTAAAATGGCCACATTCATGGCTCTGAGGTCTAGAACTAAATAGTATGAGCCATTAGGTTTTATAACTGGAAGCATGGGTGTATTAAAAGGTGAGTGTGTAGGCTGTAAGAGATGAGAAGGAAGGAGTTTGTGTTTGATTAGCTTAAAGCCTATTAGGTGTTTGTTAGTAATGGGGTATTGTGGGACATTAGGGAACAAAGAGGAGCTCCACAACTTAACAAGGATAGGGGAACTGTGCATAGCAATGGAGGGAAAAGAAGTGCTCCATACTGTGGGATTAACCTTATCCAAGGGGAAGGGGAAGGTGGAAGCCTCAGGGGCCAGGTCTTGGGTGGCCTGTAACAGGAGTATTGTAGCTGGAGTTAAAGTGTCTAGGGTAACATTAGCTTTGAATTTGGAAAGGAAGTCCTGTCCCAGTAAGGGGGCTGGGCATTGAGGCATTATTAAGAATTTGTGTGTGAATTGGGTGTGATGTAAGGTGCAGGAAAGGGGTTGAGTGATCTGTGGGAGGTATTCTGATCCTGTGACACCTACTATCATGATAGAGAATGGGGTTGTTGGTCTTGTATATTCAGGAAGGGTAGAGTAAGTGGCCTCTGTATTGATGACAAAAGAGTTCAGCTTTCCTACTATGAGGAGAATTACCCTGGGCTCACATGTGGTGATCTCCATGGGGGCCTTGGGCTATGGGCATTGTCAGTCCTCTTCCTGGGCAAATCCAAGAAGCTCCCATAGGGATGGCCACAGAGCTAAAAGTTGTGGGTTAGGGACTGGGCCACTCCTTCTCTGGTGAGTGGAACAGTCAAACCGCCAGTGACCTGGCTATTTGCAGTGACGACAGAGCCCAGGAGGAGGCCTGGGGTTAGGACAGGCCGGTACCCAGTGGCCTGGTTGACCAAATTTGAAGCACTTCTCAGGTGGCTTGCCTTTGTGGGCAACTGTGTTAGGGGTATGCGAGCCTCAGAAGGCATTAGCCAGGAATTGGTATTTGGCCTGATCTCGTTTGTATCAATCCTTCTTCTCCTTATTGCTAAAATCCTTGAGAGCTGCATTGAGGAGGTCTTGTTGAGTCGTATTTACCATCCTCAAGTTTTTTTTTAGTTTTTTTCCAATGCCAGGGGCTGATTGGGTAATGAAATGAGAGTGTAAGAGGGCTATGCCTTCAGGTGAGTTTGGGTCTATGCATGTATATTTATGTAAAGCCTCAGAGAGGCAGGTTAGTAACTTGCTGGGATTTTCAGTGGATCTCTGTGTGATTTCTCTAAGCTTGTCATAATTGACTGACTTGTGAGTAGCCTTTTGGAGGCCATAAATCAAGTGTGCGATCATATTATCCTGGAGATCCCGATCCCTGTGGCTGGCTTTGTAGTCCCAATTTGGGTTCATGCAACAGAAAGCAACAGCTCCCACAGGCAACCTATTATTTGGGGATGTACCTCAACTGCCAATTGTTGGGCCATTATCCAGACCTCCTCCCTATCCTCAGGGGACAAGGTAGAAGTGAGAATCATGAAAACATCATGCCAGGTGAGATCATAAGACTGGAGGAGATATCTGAATTCCTTAAGATATGTGCCTGTGTCATACTGGAAAGATCCCAGTTGTTTTCAATTTAGGAGAGATAGGAAAGAGAAAAGGGGATATGGACCTGGACAATTCCCTTCATCCCTGTCACTTAATGGAGGGGGTATAAAGGAGCCAGAGCTGAGGCAGGGTTGTCACCTGATCAAGGGGAAGAAGGAGAGGGGTTGGGTGGCTGAGGACAAAGAGAGGGAAAAGGTGATGGGGCTGGTGAAGGATCTGGAGCATAAGGAGGTGGTCAGGGAGCAGAGTGGTCTGACCTAAAAAATTGATCAGAGTCTGGAAGGGGAGGTTGGGCATGAGCTAGGATAATTTGAGATGTAGGACAGTTTTGACAGTGAGAAGGATGCAATCAGAGGTAGAAGAAGGCTTGAACATAAGGAATATCTCCATCTTTGATGCTTTGGTGATAAAAGTTGTCTAGATCTCTGAGATTATCCAAATCAAAAGTGCCATTTTCTGGCCACTGGGATCCATTGTCTATTTTGTATTTAGGCCAAATCTGATTACTATAGAAAATGAGGTGTTTGCACTTAAAATCTCCCTGGAGGCCAAGAGGTTGGCCAGGAGACAGCCCAAGGGCATAGATCATGGGGATTTGTTTCATGAGGATCCCATTTAGAGGGTGAGAAAGGAGGTGATCAGTCCCAGTACAAGAAGGGTAACACCAAGGAGCATCTTCATTGGTGTGCACCTTCTTTTCAAGAGAGGAGCCACTGACCAGCTAGAGGAGTATCTTCCAATACCTGGAGTGCACAAGAGGGGTTCCCTTGGCCAGGTGCCTAGGGTTCATAGCAAGTAGACAGTAGTCATAGAGAGTAGTCAGGGGAACCCATAGAAGTAGGACAGACCACTGACTCACCCTGAATTGAGGCCAATGGTGGATGCATTGGTCTGAAACAGCAAAACGAGAGAGTCACAGAGGTACCCAGTTCAGCAGGTCCAGGAAGGGTGGCCAGAGGGTCAATCAACCCAAGAGAGGGGATCATCTGAAGGTCCCAGCCAGGACCCTTCTCTTGTTTCAGCAACAAAGTGAAAGAAAGTGAGCCAAAATGCCAGGTATTGATCAAACTTTATTATAGGAAAAATATCTGCTGGTGTCAGGGTGGGAGAGCTTATATAAGCTGTAAGGAAGGCTGATGTAATCAGGGAGGGGTTTGATGCTGGTGTGGAGGAGTTTCTATTTCTCAGAAATCATGAGGTTTCTCATAAAGGATAGGCTGGTGGCCATTTTGTGCTGAGTTTGTGTAAGATGGTGCCAGTCACATCCAAGATGGAGCCGGTCACATCCAAGATCAATCAAGTAGGTCTTAAGTGGCAAATATACTCTAACATTCCAATCTCCCTTAGCCTTTGAATCTCTTCCTATACATTAAACCAAAGCAAGTCTGACATTTCTAATTAACTCCCTGTGGGCAACTTTTTGGTCCATGTTTCAGCCAATCAACCAAGCAAACTGTTAATGCCCTTTCCAACTGAGCTGCAACATTCAGTGCAGAATTTCTACTTAGTGATCCCCTATCAATACATTTGTTCTGATTCAACTTCATGTTTCTTCCACCATTATCTCACACCCTTAATATCCATCTTCACAGATGTTCCCCAGATTTCTGCTTGTATGAAGGGTCTTCAGAAAGTTCACAGGAAGATCTGTCTTATCTCTGAATGTCATTTTTCCACAAACTTTTTGAAGTACCTTTGTACGAATTTGAAAACTCAAGAAGTTCTTTTGAAGTGTAGTGTACCTCATCCTGAGTCACACTTTAGGCCCACTTTAGGGTCCTGCTGAGACTGAAATTAATTATAAGTCTGAAAGCAAAAAGGGGTGGTGGCAGTGGGTCCTGAGGAGAATCAGCACTGTTTTGCATGGCAACTGCCTCAGGAGAGGTCATTACCATTTAAAAACAGGGCTAATCCCCTCACATGGAAGTGGAATGGCAGAATAGCAGATACTGATATATACATAATCACATGTATAATATTCATATATACACATCATGTATTCATATATATATATATATCATATGTGTATATACGTATTCACATAAATATGATGTATATATACACAAAATGCCAGCCCATATTGCTGAGAGCAGGTTTTCTTTACTCAGTCTGCTAATTTAAATGCTAATCTACCCTGGAAACACCCTCATGGACACTACCAGAATCAAGTTTTACCAGTTACTTGAGCATCTCTTAGCCCAGGAAAGTTGACATGTTAAATTAATTATCACACCATCCATTTACTTGGTTATTCAATTTAAATATATATGTGTAATTGTATCAGAATTGTTAAAACATATTCTCATGGCAAATAATTTTATCTAGTAGAGTACACATGTTATGTATGGTTTCTTTTGTCTTTAGTCTTATAGATTCCAGTCAAGTCCAAAGATACTTAGGTCAGTACAATTTTCTTCATCCCCTTCAATGATTTTGTTTCATATATTTGTAATGCAGTTAGATGTTTTGTTTCATACTGTACTTCATACTGGGATTCACTGACTTTCTGTATGATATTTAAAACTTTGAATGCATTAGTGTTAACACTTTGTTTTGTAAACTTCTATGGGTTTTGACAAATATATGTTGCATATGCTTACCATTAAAGCATCATATTGAACAGATTCAGTGCCCTAAGAATTCTACTGTGCTTGACCCTATAACACCCCACTGCCAAAACTGTTGCAACCACTACTCTATTCTTAATTTTTTTTTTAATTTTGTAAATTTATTTTTTATTTCAGCATAATTGATTATGCATATTTGTGAAGTACAAAGTTGACTTATCAATAGTTGTGTACACTATGTAATGGTTAAATCAGTATAGATAGCTTATTCATCATTACAACACATAATCATTCTTTGTTTCTGTTAACCAATTTCTCATTATCCCCCATCCCTTGCGCCCTTCCCCTCCCCCTTTCCACTTCTAGTAATCACAGTTCTGTTCTCTCCTTCTAAAAGTTCAGTGTTTTATTGTGATTGTTGTTTCTTTCTCTCTCTCTCTTTTTGTTGTTTATTGTTTGTTTATTAATTCAACTCCCACTTGTCAGTGAAGATGTGGTATTTCTCTTTCTGCACCTAGGTTGTTTCATTTAACATAATTTTCTCCAGTCTCATCGCATTGCTGTGAATGGCACTTTCATTCTTTTTTGTCTGAGTAGTATTTATTTATTAATAGTTTTGAGTCATTTTAGGTTTACATAAAACAATTGAGTAAGGGCCAACCCTGTGGCTCACTCGGGAGAGTGCAGAGCTGGGAGTGCAGCGGCGCTGGGAGCAACAAGGCCACAGATTCAGATCCTATATAGGGATGGCTGGTGCGCTCACTGGCTGAGCGTGGTGCGGGCGACACCAAGCCAAGGGTTGCAATCCCTTTACTGGTCACACACACACACACACACACACACACACACAAAAACAATTGAGTAATAAGTAAGAGTTGTCATATGGCTCCTCAACCCCAATTGCCCTATTATAAACATTAGTGTAGTATATATGCTACAGTTAATGAGTAAATATATGTACATTAGTACTAACTAAAGTTTATAGTTTACATTAGAGTTCACACTTTGTGATGCACATTATTGGATTTTGACAAAAGTAGAATAATAACTATCCACCATTACAATATCATACAGAATAGTTGTACTGCCTTGAAAATACCCTATGCTCCTCCTATTTATCCCTCACTCCTTCAGTCTTCTTTAATCCCTGAAAACTGCTGATCTTTTCACTATCTGTGTGGCTTTGCTTTTTCTAGAATGTCAAATAGTAGGAATTATATATTATGCAGCCTTTTAAATTTGACTTTTTTCACTTAACAGTATATATTTAATATTTCTCCATGGTTTCTTGGCTTGACAGCAAATTTCTTTTTAATTTTCAGTAATATACTTACGGAAGGATGTCACACATTGGTTTATTCATCCACCTATTGTGAATGCAATTGCTGAATCATATAATAAGAGTATGATTAGTTGTGTAAAACTCTAAACTCTTCCAAGGTGGGTGCACCATGTTGTGCTCTACCATTTTTCATTCCCATCAGCAATGAATGAGAGTTCCTGTTGTTCCACATCTTTGTTGGGCTACGCCCGGGCCGCCAGCCATTTTGGGAAAGTACCTCAGCCATTTTAAAC
>NW_007731892.1:0-405 GCF_000696425.1 Galeopterus variegatus
TTTTTGTTCTTTTCTTTCAAATTTTCTGTTTGTCTTCTGTATTTGCTGGTTTCTTGTGGTGGTATATAAACAATTTTTTCTCTCTTTTGTCAGCATTTTTGTTTTGCTGGTAGGTATTGTTCATTCTTGTGTATTCACAGTACTGATGGCTGTTTTTGTAGTATCAAACCCAGTATCATCCCATTCTTTTCTGGCTTTTAGAGTTTCTGATGAAAAGTCTGATGTTATTCTGATTGGAGCTCCCTTGTAAATGACTTGCTGCTTCTCTCCTACAGCTTTTAAGATTCTCTCTTTGTCTTTGATTTTTGTCAGTTTGATTATCACATCTTGGAGAGAATCTTTTGGGGTTGAATATGTTTGGTGATCTTTGGGCTTCCTGAATCTGGGGATCTGTGACTTTCCCTA
>NW_007731892.1:666-24648 GCF_000696425.1 Galeopterus variegatus
CATTTCCTTCCCCCTCCCCCCCCCCGCCTTCTGGAATACCCATGATTCAGATATTTGAGCACTTAAGGTTGTCAGTTGTCGCTCTTAAATTTTCTTCAATTCTTTTGATTCTTTTTTCTTTTTTGTGGTCTGCCTGTAATAATTCAAACAGCCTGTCTTCGAGGTCAGAAATTCTCTCTTCTGCTTGTTCAAGTCTGCTGGTTAAATTCTCTATCAAGTCTGCTAGTTAAATTCTCTAATGTATTTTTTATTTCATTGAATGAACCCTCAGCTCCACAAGCTCAGCTACATTCTTTTCCCAGGTATTGATTTCTTTGTACATTTCTTCTTTCAGATCCTGTATGATTTTTCTCATTTCATTGTGTTGCCTAACTGAGTTTTCTTGTGTCTCATTTAGTTTCCTTAGAATAGTTACACTAAATTCATTGTCTGTCATTTCAAAGACTTCCTGTTCTATAGGATCTAGCACTTGTAAGTTATTAATTTCCTTTGGTGGTGATTTTTCATATTTCTGGTTTCTTTCCTTTGGTGTTTTGTCATTGTGGCAGGGGTTATCACAGTTCACTCATTTCACCCTGATATCTGGCTTGCATCCTGAAGGGTCTGCTGCTTCTGGGCAGCAGAAACTAGCCTGGATCAGAAGTCCCACCCCACCTGCCTTCACCTACTGGTCAGGTGGTGTGGGAGTCCAGATCCTCTCAAGTCACTCATGGAAACAGATGGCCTAGGCCAGAAGTCCCACCCCATCTGCCTTCCTTCCCTAGCTTGTCAGCAGGCTTGGGGCTTGGGAGCCTGTGCCACTCAGGTTGCTCACAGAGATGGACGGCCTGTGCCAGAAGTCCTGCCCTGCCTGCATTCACCTGCTTATCTGGCTCAGGGCTTGGGCACCCGGAGCTTCTCAAGTCACTCATGGAGACAGGATGGCCTGGACCAAAAGTCCTGCCCCATCAGCCTTCACCGGCTCATCTGGCTTGGGGCTTAGGAACCCATACCTCCTGTTAAGAACTTCCAACATTGTCTTGACTAGTTATTCAAAGATACACAGTACTTTGTTGTTAACTGTAGTCTCCCTATATTACTATAGAACCCTAGATTTTATTCTTCATATCTTTCTAATATTTTGTATTCACTTACCATCCTCTCCCCATCCACCCCTTCCCCCCAGCAGTTTCTAATAACCACTATTCTACTCTCTACTTCTACAAGATAAACTTTTTTAGCTTCCACATATGAGTGAGTGCCTGTGGTATATCTCTCTCCGTGCCTGGCTTATTTCACTTAACAACTTCCTCCAGGTTCATCTATGTTGCTACAAATGTGTGCTGTTTTGGTTACTATGGCTTTGTAGCATATTTTGAAGTCTGGTAGTGATGGCTCTGGCTTTATTTTGTTATTGTTGTTGTTGTTGTTGTTGTTGTTGTTATTATTATTATTATTATTATTATTGTTAATTTGCTCAGAAATTATTAGCTATTGGGTATCTTTTGTGGTTCTGTATAAATTTTAGGATTATTTTTTTCTACTTCTGTAAAAAATGTCATTGGCATTTTGATGAGAATTGCACTGAATCTGTACATCACTTTGGGTAGCATGAGCATTTTGACAATATTACTTCTTTCAATTCAAAAACATAAAATGGCTTTCCACTTTTAGGTGTCCTCTTTCATTTCTTTCATCATTGTTGTGTCATTTTGGTTGTAGAGATCTTTTACCTCCTTGGTTAAATTTATTCCTAGGTTTGTTGTTTGTTTTGTTTTGTTTTTTGTAGTTTTTGTAAATGAAATTTCTTTCTTGATTTGTTATTCAGCTAGCCTGTTGTTTCTGTATAGAAATGCTACTGATTTTTGTATGTTGACTTTGCATTCTGCCACTTTATTGAATTTATTTACCAGTTCTAAGAGTTTTGTGGTGGAGTCTTTAGATTTCTCTCTATATAAGATCATGTCTTCTCCAAACAGGGACAATTTGAGTTTCTCTTTTCCAATATGATGTTCTTCTTTCTCTGGCCTAATTGCTCTGGCTAGAACGTCCATTATTATGTTGAATAAGAATGGTGAAAGTGGCATCCTTATCTTGCTCCAATTCTTAGAGGAAAAGTGTTTAACAATTCCCCATTCAGTATGATATCAGCTGTGGTTTGTCAAATATAAAATTTATTGTCTTGAGATACTTGCCTTCTGTACCTAAGTTGTTAATAGTTTTTATCATGAAGGAATGTTAAATTTTATCAAATGCTTTTTCTGTGTCTATTGGGATGATCATATGGTTTTTGTCTTTCATTCAGGTGATATGACATTTATTGATTTGCGTATGTTGAGCCATTCTTTCATCCCTGGGATAAATCTCACTTGATCTTGGTGTATAATTCTTTTGATGTTCTACTGGTTTTGATTTGCTAGTATTTTGCTGAGGATTTTTACATCTATGTTTATCAGGGATACTGGCCCATAATTTTCTCTCTTTTTTTGTCCTTCTCTGATTTTGGTATCAGGATAATTCTGGCCCCATAGAATGGCCTGGAAGAATTCATTCCTCTTCAATTTTTTGAAATAGTTTGAGAATTGGTGTTAGTTTTTTATTAAAAGTTTGGGAGAACTCATCAAGGAAGCCATTTGGTCCTGGGCTTTTCTTTCTGGGGACATTTTTATTACTGATCCAATCTCATTATTTGTTTTGGTCTATTTGGGTTTTCTGTTTCTTCTTGGTCCAGTGTTGGTAGGGTATATGTATCCAGGAATTTATCCATTTTCCCTAGGTTTTCAAATTTGTTGATGTATGGTTGTTCATGATAGTCTTTAATCCTTTGTATTTCTGAAGTATCAGTTATAATGTCTGCTTTTTCATTTCTGATTTTATTTATTTGGGTCTTTTATTTTTTCTCTTAGTCCAGATAATGGTTTGTCACTTTCATCTTTTGAAAAAAAAACAACATTTTGCTTTGTTGAGCTTTTCTATTGGTTTTTTAGTCTGTATTTCATTTTTTTTTCTCTTAGTCCAGATAATGGTTTGTCACTTTCATCTTTTAAAAAAAAACAACATTTTGCTTTGTTGAGCTTTTCTATTGGTTTTTTAGTCTGTATTTCATTTAATTCTTCTCTGATCTTTATTTTTCTTTCTGTTGACTAATTTTGAATTTGGTTTGTTCTTGCTTTCTTTTTTTCTTGAGATGCAACTTTAGGTTGTTTACTTGAAATATTTCTACTTTCTTGATCTAGGCATTTGTTGCTATAAGCTTCCTTCTTAGTACTGCTTTTGCTGTATCCTATCAGTTTTGGTATGTTGTATTTCTATTTTCATTTGTTTTAAGGAACTTTTTGTTATTTTCTTAATTTTTTCTTTGATCCATTGGTTGTTCAGAGGCATGTTGCTTAATTTCCATGTATTTGTATCATTTCCAAAGTTCCTCTTTCATTGCTTTTTAGTTTTATTTCATTGTGATTTGAAAAGATACTTGATATGATTTTAACTTTTTAAAATTTATTGAGACTTAACTTGTGGCCTACCATGTGGTCTATCCTGGATAATGTTCAAATAGTATAATTCGTAAAGATAACAATCATTATAGAGATCAGTACAGAAATATCAAAAGTCATTATTTCAAACTAAATACAAACATACAGATTCAGATTTATTCCATCTGTGAATACTGCAGTAATTTAATATGTGTTAATATGAAATCTACTGCTAGTATGTTTTTAATAAACAGCTAGAATTAGGGAGGCCACTGAATACTAAATATAGCAACCATACCTATTTATAAGAAGAAAATTAACTGATTCTGAAATCTACAACCTAATGATCTTGATAATAATTTTTAGCATAATCTCAGGCTATGTTAAACAAATTAAACATATTCTGTAAAACAAAGTAAGCTAATAATTTCTAGTAGACAATAGTTTTCCACAAACAGAAAGTCATTTTCAAGCCACTAATTTCAAATATGGAATGCTACATACACCATATAATGATGTATCTTTATAAATATAGCCATATGTAATAATTTAATTAAATAACTTTTTATATTGTTTTACAATCATAAACTGAAGAAACTATATAGCTTGAGTACAATTCAATCAAAACACTGAAGACGGGTCGAGCCCGTGGTGCACTCGGGAGAGTGCGGTGCTGGGAGCACAGCAGCGCTCCTGCCGCAGGTTCGGATCCTATATAGGGATGAGTGTGGTGCAGCCGGTCTCAAAACGGACAAAAAAAAAAAAACACTGAAGACAATGGTTTGGTAAGACAAGTGTCAGTATGAAAAGCATGAAAGAATCAAAGACTATTGGGTAAAGTGGTTGCTGCCATTAGTGCTGCAGTTGTTAAAAACAATCATATTACACTGTTAGATTAAATCAGATTAAAAACGTGGAACATGCCATGACTATGCTAAAGGCCAGATGAATTAACATCCTAAATAGATTTCTCATTTGAAGATAGGACATTGATAGAGAAAATGTGAACCTTAGAATCAAAATGGGAATATATGAGAGAATTTCTGACTGCAATTACCCTGAATCCACCTCCAACAAATCTATTGTCTTAGAGAATGAGGTTCTTCTGTCCTTATTAAAACTCTAAAAAGTCATCTTGCAAAAGAAAGCCAACTATTTATGTTTTAACATGAATACATGGTCATATTAAGACTGAAAATGAATATCAAATCCAAGCATGCTCTCAACATGGAGTAGATTCAAACAAAAAGGAAATATTTATGGTACTAAAATCACCATCTGCCAAAAACAAGCAAACAAAAGTATGAATTTGGCAACATGGTATTGTCACTGAATGGATTCCATGGTCCTAGCCTATGAAGGGAAACATGTATATATTTTACGGGACTAAATGTCTTGATACTGGTGCACTTACCAGAGAGTCTGGGCTCTGTATTGCAGCTCACAGAGTTAAGAGCATTTCTTATTGTTAACTACAGTGGTTGCCTAGAAACAGATCTTAGTAACAGCTTATATTAAATGTGATTGATGTTTCAGGTTGTATTAGTCTCCTTTTGCTGCTGTAACAAATTACCACAAACTTGACAGCTTAAAAATGATGCACATTTACTGTCCTATGGCTCTGTAGATCATAATTATGAAATGAGTCTCACTAAACTAAAATCAAGGTGTTGACAGTGCTTCATTCCATTCTGGAAACTCTAGAAGTGACTCCATTTCTTTGCCTTTTCCAGCATTTTAGAGGCTTCCCTCATTCCTTGGATCATGGCCCACTCCATCTTCAATGCCAACAATGTAAGACCAGCAATGGCTGCATCACTTTGACTTTTTCTCTTCTTTGTTCCTCTTTCACCTTTTAGGGAACATTCGTGATTACATTGTACTCACTTGGATAATCAAGGAAAAACTTTTCACCTCAAGATCTTAACTTAATCACATCAGCAAAGTTCCTTTTGTCATATAAGAAAAATATTCACAGGCTTTGGAGTTAAACTTGGATATTTTTATTCTACCTATTATACTTATATTCCTTTTTAATATATAAAACGGAAAGTATCTAAATATGTAGGAGTATAAAAATGTTAAAGTGAATATACTAATGTAGCCTGTTAAAATGGCAAAGAAGACCCTCCTTTCTGTAAGTCCATGAAATACACGTTAGTGAGCATTGCATTGTTTTCTGAAATGCAAATTTAACTTGTTTGGTTTTTTAATAAATCTAGTAATCCTATTATAATTTTTAAAACAACTAGTAGCCCATAATATCTTTTTTAAAATTCAACCCAGCAATTGTGACTGAATTGCAACAGCTAGTACCAGGAGTGGTTGAAAGCAATAAACTCCAAAGGATAAGAGAATCTGGGCTTAGAATATCACTTAGTTTGGTTTAGAGACCAAGCAGATACCACTAGCATTGAAAAATGGGACACAAGATGTTCACAACACACACAGCAACAGGTTTACCTATGGTCACCTGAATTGAAGAAGTCAGCCTAAATGAAAATGGACCATTATGGAAAATGAAGAATATGAAGCCTGACTTATGATCTCATCACTTCCAGAGCACATAAACAGAGAACAAGATGCAGTTATGACTTTAAATTTATGGTTCAAGGTCTGAGCAAAGGACCAAGGAAACTGCCCTGAAATAATCTCCTTTGTACCTTAGCCCAGTAATCAGAGTGGAGGGGCAAATGTGGTTTTTCCTGTATCTGTTTCATAGGGCATAAAATTTCACCAGGACTTGAAATCATGGGTAAATTGGATATGTTGGCCAACTTGCAGTATCATCACATTGATTCTCCTAACTTACTCAGCTGGCACGGTCCAAAGGAAATGCAAGCAAACAAATAAACTAAAAGCAATATAACTGTCCTACAAAGATCAGGAAATTATTTATTTGAGTATTGAAAAGATGCAAAAGTGGTGATTTTGATTATACCCTCATTTAATTTCCCTTGTTGGCCTGTGTAAAAAATGGCTAGAATATGGATGAACTTGGAGAAAATTACATTAAGTGAAATAAACCAGCTACAGAAAAAGAAATACTGCATGCCCTCACTTATAAGTAGAAGCTGAAAAAAATAATAATCAAAAAAGAAAGATACAAAAATTACAATAATTCCTTGAATTTTCAAAAGGAGAGAACAGAACTGAGGCCACCAGAGGTGGAAAATGGGGAGGGGGATAGGCAAAAACTGGTAAAGGGCCACAAAAAAGGCTTATGCATTGTGTAGTGATAAAATAAAAATAATAAATAAATAGAAATTAAATTAAAAAATAAACAGCAAAAAAAAAACGCTCTCAATCAGAAAAAAAAAGGATGGCTGGATCTAGAACATTTTCACAAATTTAATTAGACGGTAACTTCAATTGCATTTACTTGCTGCAGATGAGGTCTCTTTGAAAAAAAACCCTCTCAATCAGAAAAAAAAAGGATGGCTGGATCTAGAACATTTTCACAAATTTAATTAGACGAAAAACGCTCTCAATCAGAAAAAAAAAGGATGGCTGGATCTAGAACATTTTCACAAATTTAATTAGACGGTAACTTCAATTGCATTTACTTGCTGCAGATGAGGTCTCTTTACTGTACTAAAGCAACATAATGGCAGACATCAAAAACGCATTTGCTTTCACGTGGAGGCATACCAGTACAGCTTCACTGGTATATCTCAGGGCTTCATCAATTTTTGAATTTTGGTCAAAATCTGCTTTGCAGGAAGGTTGATCATTTCCTGTGTCTATGGGACATAATAATGGTATACTACAGAGAGGATATAAGGCTGGTATATGCTGGTAAACAGGAAGAAACAATAACCTTAGGCAACTTTAAACACTCAAGCACACCAAAGAAAAATAAAGGAACTTGCATCTTCATGAGGTTTTTTTGGATTTAGTAGTCTGAATTCTTTCAGGATAACCTTGTCCAAATCAAGTTTCATCTCTTCTCCCTACAGAAGTTGCACAATAATACATGGTGAACCTCTTAAAATTTGAGTAAGCCACAAACCAGTGGAGTTGGGCCCAGAGTGAGAGACAGTCCTGTAAAAGGATTAATAAAATACACAATTTGGTTTTAAGGCAGGAATAAATTAGGTACAAGAGATACCCCAGGGAGGCTGTTCATAAATATTCAGACTGGATTGGCCAGGGCTGAGCACCAGGTGAGAGAGTAGGGGCAGAGGTTGGTCTTTAGGATTTTGCATGTGGGACAGAGAGGATGAAGAAAGTCTGAGGCGCATGCATCTTTCTGGTGGAGATGCCTGCGCACTTTGGCATATACCTTGGCTTGTTAATAAAGCCCTATCATGTTCCATTTCTCTCTCTCCCTCTTCCTTTCCTCTTGCCATTCTATGAAAGAGTCTTCTTTCATGGCTCAAGAATTTGGATGTACCATCTGGTAACAAAATTGGCTTGCCAGCTAGGAGATAAGGAAACTCTGGGCCAGGCACCAGAAAAGGCTAAAGTCTGACAAAATGCTTTATTCTATTTTACTCTCTCTTTCCTCCTCCTTAAAATGACTGCTGGAAAGCATGGTTAGGACTCAGCTCTCTCCCCACTGCCAAAAGCGAGAGAAAAGAAAGCATATGTCTGGGTGGCCATGACTCACAATATGTCCCCATGCATTTGACCAGCTCCAGCTCCATCCCAACTGAGGTGCTCTTCTTTCTGAGCTGAATGAATGCGTCATTTGTGTGAGGTGGTTACTTTGCAACTGTTTGGTCTTTTTTGAACGTATTTTTCTTTTAGGCTCCCATTTCTCTCTGGATTTTTGCTTCTCCCTAAAGAAGTTATTTAGAAAATTGAAACTCTTTTTCTTGAAACCTCTGTGTGCTTCTCTTCTTAACATTTTGCCAAAAGACTCTGAGGCTTTATGAGAAATGAAGCTATGATGTGCCCCCAACCTCCTTTTTGGATCTGCTGCCTTCCCTCTTGGAGCCACAAAAGAAAAAGGTGAATGGCTTTGGTTCTATTTATTCATTGATTCAACCCTTAGCTCAGTAATCCAGTAAAGGAAATCCTATGGTGGAGTTCTATGAGTTTATTTGATCTTGGCATCTGTTGGGAAAATAGAATTGTTTTGTCAGGGCCCTCATCTCGGGTCCAGTTGGGTGTGGTTCAGCAACCTTTGTAAGCAATGTGTGTGTGTGTGTGTGTGTGTGTGTGTGGAGTTAGTGTGTGTGTGTGTGTGTGTGTGTGTGTATGTGTGTGTGTGTGTGTGTGTGTGTGGAGTTAGTGCACATGCACACCAATGTATCTTTTTAGTTTTGTTGCTATCCTTGTGTTCTTTAGAGAGAGAGAGAGAGAGAGAGAGAGAGGAGTTTGGTAAAGCAGGTGGGTGGGCGTCAGCCTCAGGTGTCCACCCAGTGCAGCCATGCTTTCCAAGCCTACAGCCTCCAAGGACCTTTTGGCCAGTTACCTGGCTCATAGACCTGTGTGAAGGGATCTGGTGACCTATCCTGGCATGTGTGGAGTCTGGTGACCCAGCCTGGCATATGAAGAGCTTGTGACCCAGTCTGTGAGTGGGCTTGAGGGGTCTGAGAGCTCCAGACCCAGCCTTAGTTCAACAATCAGCCCAGTCGGCAGGATTACTGATAGGTAAAAGGGCCCGACAAGTAGCATAGCTAAGTAGTTTTACAATTGGCGTCACGAACAGGATTAAGAGCTCTTCAACTGGCGCTGTGAGCAGGATTCCAGGCCTTAGCCTAGCCAGACAGCATCTATTTCTTTTAAAAAAAGAAGTTTCTATGTCTCCTCTGACACACAAACTCCTTCTGAAAAAGGCCTACATTCTTTCTCTGTGCTTTGCAATGTAAATTTGCTACCTTGGTTTCTCTGCAAACTCAGTGTTGGCTTCTGTCACATGGGGCAAATAAGCTTCAACTTGCTTCATTTACAGAGACATGATTTAAATCCAACTGTCCTTTTTCAATTAGTGAGTTCTATATTTTATCTATCTCACTGCTAACATTTTAAACAACCCATAAGATCTTTGTTGCTATGATTTTTTTATGTCTGAATATGTACGTATGTAAGCTGTCTGTTACGTCTACATGTTCATGTCTATACATGTGTTTGTGTATTGTCTACATGGTACAAATTGGCTTATAAATAATGTGTGCTGATTAACTGGATATGTATAAATGCTTCTCAGGTTCACATGACTTTAGTTTATAAAATTGTTGATAAAATAGATGTGTTTCCAAAATTTGATTTAAACTTTTTTACCTGTATTTATTTTTTTGTTAGCAAAAATTTATACTGTCTCTGATATTTTATGGTCATAAAATTGTTGGTTTTGTGGTATATTTGATACTTGCTTAATCTATGTATAAACTGAAAGCTGTAAGTAAGAGAACTGTCTGCTGGATTTTCCCCAAAGCCTTGTGTAACAGGCTGAACAGAAGTGACTCCATTTTGTTAAACTTCTAAATTAAAAAAGGTTTTTTCTTCCTTACTCTTGTAACCTGAATCACATAGCTTGCAGTTGGACACTAGAATACAATAATTCCTGTTCACATGACTTCTAGAACTTAATGAATTTTGTTCACATTGTATACAGAATAATTAAATTATCAACTCAGGTGGCCATTCTTTACTAGCTTACTAACTAGATCTTTTTGAGGTTAACAGGAACTTAATCTGTGACGTGACTTCATGGAGAATGGTCACCATGAGTCAGCTCCCACCCGAGAAGTTCTTTGATATTTATCTGTAACTTTATGATTATGCCTGCACGTCCCTGCTTAGATCACCATGAATCAGCCTCCCTACCACCTGTCCGTATAAAACCCTTTGGCAAGTCTGGGAAAAGTGGAGATGGTCTTTGAGACACAAGTCCACCATGCCTCCAGGCTGCCAGCTTCCTGATTGAAGGCTACCTTTCCTTACACCAACACTTGCCTCTCAATTATTGGCTATTGATCAGTGAGCAAATGGAGCTTTGGGGTTCTGGTAACACTTGCACATGTCCTGCTGTTAGCTTGTCTTTGGGTTTAAGCCTCTGACTTCTGGGATCTAAACAACCATGGTGAGGCCAAAGGACATAATATATCCACAGCACATTGGCCACCAGCTGCTGGATGAAACTCAATACGGTTTCCTCCTTATCTCAGCTCTGCCTCCTGACCATGCTAGGAGTGACATTATCTTTGTGAACTCTGTCCTCTGTCTTGGGCTCCACATGGCCACCCTGGATGCCACATGTCCCTGAAAGCCATGTGAGTACTTGGGACTTAGGACAGCTAGGGAAAAAGAGACCTATATCCAATATCTCAAAGGCCTTAGTTAATCATGGTTGATAAGGGTTGATAAGCCTGGTATAAGTAAATTAGACAAATATAAGTGAGTTAAATGTTTATAAATAAAATGATCATTGTTTCAAAATTATTTTCAGTTATTCAAAATCTTAAAGTCATGTTATATTAAATTAAGTAATATGTAATCATAAATGTCTGAGGCTTTTCAGTACAAAAACATTGTTTTATGTGATATATTTTAAAGAGCTAAATACACTTGGATCTGCTAAAAAAATAAAAAATATGTCTCTTCAGAAATTAGAAATCATCTTTTCTATGAATATTAATATAAGACAGTTAGTTCACAATTGCTTGCTTCCTAGGTTTATCACTGGAAATTAGGGTTACTATGAATTAATATACATAATTCAGTTAATATACATAATTCAAACTGACCACTATAAGAATATTTTATATACACAATGTTTGAAGAAACTAGGATGTGAGAAAAGTAAAATGCTTTTTTGGTAAAGGTTGTAGAAATGAGGAACATGTAATATGGTTTTAGTTAAAAGAAAAATTTGTCTGGTTTAAAGGTATTTAAGAGGTTTGCAAGAGCTTGTAAAAGTTTATAATAACTAACCGAGATGAGATAGATTTGTTTATAAGTCTTTATTAAAACCAGCTGTAATATTAAAAATATTAAATAAATAAATACACAAACAAACAGGGGGGCAGGGAAGAAGACACAACAATCACAATTTGTTGAACTTGTTAAGACAAGTGAACAGACATGATGTTGATGGGTGGGAGGGGAGAGAGTGAGGGGGGAGGGAGGAATCAGTAGAGGGACATGAAAATCAACTGCATTGTATATTGATAAAATAAATAAATAAAACTAGCTGTAATACTAAAAGTACACTGGTGCAAAAAGTAAAATTTTGTTTTCTTCTTTTAAATAAACTTCATGTAATATTAATAACCACCAATGAAAGATCTGTGTTCACCTCTTTTTATTTTTTTATTGGTTATGAATATTCATGGGGTACAAAGCTCACTGTCACCACTCATGCCCAAGATGTGATGGCCAGATCCATACTGGCAGCATGCCGAGTACCAAAAATTGTGATTATACCCTGTGTCCCCCACACAATTATCCCTGATCTCCCTCCCCATTCCCCTTTCTCCCACTACACTTTGTATCCCTAGGTATGTTCTCTCCCTCTGCAAATCCAACATGCCACTGTGGTCTTTCTTTCCTTCCTTCTTTCTCTTTTAACTCCCACTTATGAGTGAGCACATGCAGTACTTATCTCTCTGTGCTTTGCTTATTTCACTCAACATAACTTTCTCCAAGCTCATCCATGTTGCTGCAAATGGGAGAATTTCATTCTTTTTTATGGTAGAGTAGTATTCCATGGTATATATATAACACAGTCTCCTTATCCAATCATCCATTGATGGACATTTGGGTTGGTTCCATATCTTGGCTTGTGAACAGAGCTGCAACGAACTTGGGAGTGCAGGTATCCATTCAACATGATGATTTCCATTCCTTTGGGTATATAAGTAGAAGTTGGATTGCTTGATGGTATGGAATATCTATCTGTAGTTGTTTGAGAAACCTCCATGCCATTTTCTATAGTGGTTGTACTAACTGACAATCTCACCAACAGTGTAAGAGCATTCCCTTCTCTCCACATCCTCATCAGCATTTGTTATTCTCTGCTTTTTGATTACAGCCAGTCTAACTGGGGTGAGATGGTATCTCAATGTGGTTTTAATTTGCATTTCCCTGATGACTAGTGATGTTGAGCATTTTTTCACATACCTCTTGGCCACTTGTGTGTCTTCCGTTGAAAAATGTCTATTCAGTTCCTTTGCCCATTTTTTAATTGGGTTATTTGTTTTTTTACTGTGTAACTGCTCGAGTTCCTTGTATATTATAGATATTAATCCCTCATCAGATGAATAGTTACCAAAAATTTTCTCTCACCCTGTATGCTGTCTTTTCACTCTGTTGATTGTTTCTTTTGCTGTGCGGAAGCTTTTTAGCTTGATATAGTCCCATTTGCTTATTTTTTTCTTTTGTTGCCGGTGCTTTTGGGTCATGTACATAAAGTCTGTGCCCAGACCTAGTTCCTGAAGTGTTTCACCTACATTTACCCTGAGTAATTTTACAGTTTCAGGTATTATACTTATGTCTGTAATTCATTTTGAGTTGATTTTAGTATATGGTGAGAGGTGTGTGTCTAGTTTCATTCTTCTGCATAAGGAAATCCAATTTTCCCAGCACTGCTTGTTGAAGAGGCAGTCTTTTCCCCAATGTATGTTTTTGTTGCCTTTTTCAAATATCAGATGGCTGTAGGCCTGAGGGGTGATTTCTAGGTTCTATATTCTGCTCCACTGGTCCCTGTGTCTATTTTTCTGACAGTCCCATGCTGTTTTGGTTACTATAGTTTTGTAATATAATTTGAAATCAGGTAGTGTTATGCCTCTGACTTTATTTATTTTGCTCAGGACTGCTTTGGCTATTAGGGGTCTTCTGTTGTTCTGTATGAAAGTTAAGATTAGTTTTGTTTTGTTTTGTTTTTTCCATTTCTGTGAATGTCACAGTTAATTTGATGGGGATTGCATTGAATCTGTAGATCGCTTTGTGTAGTATGGACATTTTCACAATATTAACTCTTCCAATATGAGAGCGCAGAATGTCTTTCCATCTTTTTGTGTCTTCTATAATTTCTTTCAGTAGTGGTTTGTAGTACTCATTGTGGAGATCTTTCACTTCCATGGTTAATTTGGTTCCTAGGTATTTTATTTTATTCATGACTTGTAAATGGCCTTACTTTCTTGATTTCTCTTTCTGCTAGCTCATTATTGGAAAATATACATGTAACTGATTTGGGGGCATTTATTTTGTATCCTGCAACATTACTGAAATTATTAACCAGCTCTAGGAGTTTTTTGATAGAATCTTTAGGTTTTTCTATGTATAGTATCATGTCACCTACAAATAGGGACAGTTTGACTTCATCTTTTCTTTTCCAATCTGGATGCCCTTTATTTCTTTCTCTTGCCTGATTGCTCTGGCTGGTACTTCCAGTACTGTGTTAAATGGAAGTGGTGAGAGTGGGCATCCTTGCCTTGTTCTTGTTCTTAAGGGAAATGCCTTCAGTTTTTCCCCATTCAGAATGATACTGGCAGTGGGTTTGTCATAGATGGCTTTTATTATGTTGAGGTACTTTCCTTTTATACCTAATTTGTTGACAGGCTTTGTCATGAAGGGATGTTGAATTTTTTCAAATGGTTTTTCAGCATCTATTGAGATAATCATATGGTTTTTGTCCTTGAATTTGTTGATGTGATGCATCATGTTTATTGACTTTCATATGTTGAAACATCCTTGCATCCCTAGGATGAATCCCACTTGATCACAGTATATAATTTTTTTGATGTGTTGCTGTATTCTGATTGCTAATATTTTGTTCAGAATTTTTGGATCTATGATCATCAAGGATATTGGCCTGTAATTTTCTTTTTTTGTTGTGTCTTTATCTGGTTTCGGTATCAGAGTTATGTTGGCCACATAGAATGAGTTTGACAGAATGGCTTCTGTTTCAATTTTTTTGAATGGCTTGAGGAGAATTAGTATTAATTCCTCTTTAAATTTTTGATAAAACTCAGGTGTAAAGCCACCCGTACCTGGGCCTTTCTTAGTTGGAAGACTGCTGATTATCACTTCAATCTCATTGCATGTTATTGGTCTGTTCAGGTTTTCTATCTCTTCTTGGTTCAGTCTGGGTTGTTTGTATGTGTCCTGAAACTTAACTGTATCTTCCAGGTTTTTATATTTGTTATCATACAGTTGTTTAAAGTAGTTTCTAATGATTCTTCATATTTCTGTGGTATCAATTGCAATGTCTCCCTTTTCATTTGGTTTTTGTAATTGGCATCTTTTCTCTTTATTTATTTATTTATTTATTTATTTATTTATTTATTTATTTATTTATTTATTTATTTGTTAACCTAGCTAATGGTTTTACTATTTTATTTACCTCCTTTCTTCTTATCTACCTTGCATTCTTTTGATGTAAATATTTGTTGCAGTGAATGTGCCTCTTAGTACTGCTTTTGCAGAATTCCACAGGTTTTGGTATTGTTTGATATATCTTTATTTTCATTAGTTTCAAGACATTTTTGATTTCTGGTTTAATTTCTTTTTGGACCCATAGGTCATTCTGGAGCCTATTGTTTAGTTTCCATGTATTTCTATAGTTTCCAGGGTTTTGCTTGTTATTAATTTCCAGTTTTAGTCCATTGTGGTCTGAAAAGATACTTGGAATGATTTCAATTTTCTTAAATTTGCTGAGACTAGATTTGTGACCTAATATGTGATCTATCCTGGAGAACGTTCCATGTGCTGATGAGAAGAAAGCATATTATTTAGTTGTTGGGTGAAATGTTCTGTATATATCTGCCAGGTCCAGTTGGTCTAAGGTTAAGTTTAAATCTTGTGTCTCTTTGCTGATTCATTACCTGCAGGATCTGCCCCATACTAAGAAAGGGGTGTTCAGGTCATCTACTATTAATGTATTAGGGCCTATTTCTTTTTTTACATCTAAGAGTGTTTGCTTTATATATCTGGGTGCTCCAGTATTGAGTACATACATATTTATGATTATTATGTCTTCTAGCTAGATAGATCCTTTTATCATTATATAGTGACCTTCTTTGTTTCTTTCTATGTTTTTGGTTTAAAGTCTATTTTATCTGATATACCATTTGCATGGTATATCTTTTTCCATCCCTTCACTTTCAGTCTGTGTTTGTCTTTACAGGTGAGATGGGCCTCTTGAAGACAGTATATACTTTGGTCTAGATTTTTAATCCAATCATTCAGTCTGTGTCTCTTGAATGAGGAGCTTAATCCATTCACATTTATGGTAGTTATTGACAGGTATTGTTTAATGCCTGTCATTTAATTGCTTTTCATTTAGATGTTTTAAATACCTTTTGATTACTTCATCTTTTACTTCTCTTCTTCAATGTTAGTTGGAAATTTGAGGTGGTGTGATTTAGCTTCTTTCACTTTCTCACTGGCATTTTTCTTTTAATAGTGGGTTTAGCTCTTACATGTGTATCCATGATAGTGATTATCATTATTCAAATTCCAGATGAAGGACTCCCTTGGGAATTTCTTGCAGGGTGGTTGTGTGGTGGTGAACTCTAACTAAATTTTTGTTTGTCTGTGAAATACACTATTGCTCCCTCAATTCTGAAGGAGAACCTTGCTGGGTAAAGAATTCTTGGCTGGCAATTTTTTCTTTTAATATTTTGAATATATCATTCCACTTTTATCTGGACTGTAGGGTTTCAGTTGAAAAGTCTGCTGCTATAGGAGACTTGTTGCTTTTCTCTTGCTGCTTTTAGAATTCTCTCTTTGTCTTTGAGCTTTGCAAATTTGACTGTAATGTGACTTAAAGAGGATCTTTTTGGATTGAATCTGTTTGGGAACCTTTGAGCTTCCTGGATCTGAAGGTCTGCATCTCTCCCTATAACTGGGAAGTTTTCTGTTATTATTTCCTTGAATAGATTTTCAATACCTTTTCCTTTCTCCTCACAATATCAATTTATAGCCTGCAATGGATTTCAGTAGCTAAGACATTGCCTAACATTTTAAAAGGGTAACTAGAGCAACCAAATTAATGAGACATGAGGAACAGCTTCTCATTTCTATGTTCCCTTGCTGTATATTTTACCTCCTAGTATACTGAATTTCATGTGCTTTGCAGCCTTCCTCACTTTTCCTGTCATATTCCCTCTGGTGTATCTTTTCTACAACATTCTTTCTGTGCTATTTGTTAAAAAAAAATAGCATTTGGGTATAAAAAATATTTTCAGAATTCTTAGCATATATTTTTGCCTGGGTTTACTAATCAAACAGGATTACATTTGTCTTGCTAGAGGCTTTTAAGGTTGAAATTGTGAACCAGGCAAAACAGAAAGATCGTTCTGTATGCAACTCTTAGTCAAATGAGGCCAGTGTTGTATTGATAAAAAAAAGAAACAAGTATGCAGGAGAAAAGGAGATATAAAGAAAGGTATGAATATGAATATGAAGTTGTGGTTAGGAAGATTTCTTGTGCTCTGTGCTTTTGAAATCTTTTGTCACTTTGGTTTTATCTTACAGTGATTTGTGATCCTATTTAATTGTTTCAAACCTTTGTTATTTGACAAACTTCCCAAAACCAAATTCTGAAAATTCAGTCTTTTGACTTGAACTAACTTCGAAAGATCTCAAAGGATGTGTATAAGGAAAGGTATTAAAACCAATAGGCTTATTTGATAGATTAAACTATATGGGAAGCATTATCAAAACAAGAAATAATGTTTGACCTTCTTTGTACTATACAAGATGTTACTAATATGTGTTCCAAAATTGTATAAGGTTCCTAGAAAACTGGTGTGTCTAGGTATAAATGCTATCAGTGATAATTTTGGTAATTGTTGTATGCCACAGAAATAACCAAATTTTCTTGTCATGGTCATTTTAAATCTTGTTGCCCAAAGTCAGTGAAAATGAAAAGAACTCTTAAGCACAGATTTCAAATAACTTTAAGATCTATGGACAAATTTAAAGTTTTTCAGAACTCTAATGAGAAACTGATGGGTTTATGAAACTGCTAATCAAGATCAAGCAAATTAAAAAGCACTTATTTTAATTACATGAAATGTGACTGATAAACATAATATTTTGTAACTTTTATTTTTGGTTGTTTATGTAAATGTCTTATTTGCCAGATTTCAGTAACCTTCTCTCTTAAGCTATCTATAACTTACAGTAATTTTGTAAAATATAATTTATGAACAGAGATGGAAGCATTTGCGTTTTTCCCTATTTGGTTCCTCTAGAATTAAAAGTATCTTAAGTATCATGAGAATCTTCATGATTTTTATGGCAATATAGTTATTTGCATAGGACCAATGGGAATTTGCTCTTTATTTAAAACAGGATACAACTGGAAACATTGGTTACAAAATAGCATGTGTCGTCTAAGTTCCTGACCACACTTCATGCTGCCCTAATTTGGCCTAACTGCTGTTGCAGCTTTCCCCCAAGGTTGGACGTAAGTTCCTGGGAATAAACTTTCCCAGCTCCAAGGAGTCAGTGTACTTGAGAATGAGCCTTCCCTGCACTGAGGGATCAGTACAAAGAAAAATAAGACCTTGTCAATCAGAAAATTGACCATCAATGCTTTCTGGAGGAATGTGCTGATCAAAAGAGGGGAAATGGTGTCTTCTCTACACAAGCAGTTCTCTAAAAGTATTCACAGCCTTGAAGAGTGGGCTCATGACTTGGATAAGACATCCTGTTCCTAAGAAAAAGGATTGATATAAGTTCTTGGGATTGTTGATGTACCAATTAATGTATAGCTTGTTAACTCTTAAATACTGACAGTAGAAAATTGTTGAAGTGAGCAGGACTGAAGCCATACTAGAACCTAAAACCACATGGGCTGTAGGAAAATGTTTTAAAGAATACAGGATTTTTTTCCTCTTAGCATGCATTTTTCTGAGTTCCCTCTTTCTGACGGCAAGATGACATTATTTACACAAATGCAGAGCTATTTTTCAGCCTGCCTGAGGCTGCAGACTTGCAGACCCTGGGAATCCAAGGAAGACATCAATAAAGCTGTGCTGTTTCCACCTCCCGCATTCCCCCCCACCCCAAAGGGCCTTAAGGTGATAAGAAGGATGGGAACAGAGACCAAATGGACAAGACTTTGCACAACAGCCTAGTGGTTCAGGCTTAGTCTCTGAGGAGGGCATTAGCTCTCCTGCTCCAAGTTCTCACAGAGTGACTGCCATCCAAAAAACCATCGTGATGCTTCAAGGATACAAACCCTTGCAACCCTACACACCTGAGCCTTCCCTGTGGCTGTTAGACAGTCTAGGTACAGAATTGTGCTCCCAGGGACAGGTAGGGATAGCTGCCCTCACCCCACAGGAAGCAGCTATAGGAAGACTGATGGCTTATATGGCCTTCAGAACCCCAAAAAGATTTATGGAAGCAAATTCTCTCAGGGGGGAATTGAGGCAGAAATAAAGTAGGGACAGGAGACGCACCAGGGAGGCCACTCATAAATATTCTGACTGGATCAGCCAGGGCTGAGCACCAGGTGGGACAAGAGGGGCAGAGGTTGGCCATTAGGAATTTGCATGTGGGACAGAAAGGATGAAGAAGGTTGGGGGCTCATCATCTCTTTCTGCTGGAGATGCCTGTGCACTTTGGTGTGTACCTTCAGTTGGTAATAAAACCCTATCATGTTCCATTTCTCTATCTCCCTCTTCCTTTCTTCTTACTGGTCCATGAAAGATTCTCCTTTAATGGATCAAGAACCCGGATATGCTGTCTGGTAATAGTTTCATTAAAATATCACACACACATACACACACACACACACACACACACACACACACGGAAATATTGTTAGGAATGAGCAAGAGTGCATCACAATAGATCCTGCAAACACTAAATACATATGAGTATATGATGAACAATTTTAAGCTTAGGACTTTGACGTTCTAATTGTGAAAGAACAAATTTGATGATAAATACAACTTTCAAAGCTGACAAACATAAGAAAATATGAACAGCCTACAACTAGAAAAGCATATGCCTCTATACGTAAAAAAACATTCTTCACAGTAAATGCCACTCCACTAGATGGCTTTACCAAAAAATTCCACTAAAGATTAGAAGAAGATATATGATCAATCACAAACAAGCACTTCAAAAGAGGAGAAAAATTCTAAAGATAGATCTCTAAGGAGCACCACCATTTTAGGTTATATCCAAGAACACGTAGTGTCAGAGAGAGGATCCAAACAGTATAG
This sequence comes from Galeopterus variegatus, assembly GCF_000696425.1. Taxonomy (NCBI): domain Eukaryota; kingdom Metazoa; phylum Chordata; class Mammalia; order Dermoptera; family Cynocephalidae; genus Galeopterus; species Galeopterus variegatus. The sequence continues at coordinate 20,258 of NW_007731892.1, forward strand.
TGTGGTGTCAAACAGATCAGGAAGAAACATTTTCAGGAGGGAGAGGTTGAACAATGCTTACAAGTGCTAGAGATAGGGCAATTAAGATTAACGTTAATCAAATCTTGTTGGTGAGAATAATAAGTAAATTAATTAACAAATAAAATGATTAAGATTGACAATTGTCCTTTAAAGCTTGAAGTCAGCCCAGAGGGATCCACCCCCTGATTGAGCCAGCACCCAGGTGATCACCAGTCCTGTGCACTGACCCCTGACACAGCCACAGGCCTGACTACATCCTCCCAAGCCCCAGAGGAGCCCACTTACTGACCAAGCCAGTGCCCAGGTAAGTGACATTCCCACATGCCAAACCCCAATGCAGCTGCAGGGAAGCCCGCACTGCCTGAGCCCCAGAGGGACCTGTCCACTTACCAAGCCAGCACCCAGGTGAGCACTGGTCCAGTGTGCCAACACCTGATGCATCCATAGACCCTCTCTCACAAATGCCCAAGCCTCAGATGGACCTGCTTACTGACTGAGCCAGTGTCCAAGTAAGCACCAGTCCATGCACCAACCCTGATGCACCTGCAGGCCTGTCTGATCAAGCCCTGGATAGGCCTGCCCACTGACCAAACAGGAGCCAAGGCAGCCCACCATACACTCAACTGCACTGACACAAGAAGAGTCACCAGCAGAGCCCACAAATAGAGAAGGAAGTCTTTCCACTCATAGCACACTACAGAGTAACAGAAAAAACAAGTGCATTACCAGATGAACAAACATCAATGAAAAAATAATAGAACTACAAATAAACAAGAAGATATGACACCACTGAAGGAATATAGTAATTCTCAAGTACCAGACCCATACAACAGGAAACACCTGAGATGTCTGAAAAGGAATTCTGACTACTGCTCTTAAGAAAACTCAAAGAGATAAAAGAAGAATCAATTAGAGAACAAAAAGAAACAAGAAAAAACATCCAGAATACGAAGGAGGAAACTACGAAGAGCTTAATACCTTAAAAAAGAATGTAGCAGAACTCCTAGAAATGAAGGATTCACTCAATAAAATAATACAACAGAAAGCTTGAGCAGCAGGCTAGAGCAAGACAAAGAAAGAAATTCAGACCTCAAAGATGGTCTTTTTGAAATAACCCAGGCAGACCAAAAAGAAAAAGAAAAAAGAATTAAGAAAAATGAAGAAAATTTAAGAGAGCTAGAAGACAACTTCAAGTGCACAAATATTGAATCATGAATCAGAAGGGGAAGAGAAAGAAAAATCCATGAAAAACTGTGGAGTATGCATAAAGCAAATGTATTTCACAGAGCCTGGGTTTTCCAAAGACTTGCAGCTTCAAATATTGACCTTGCAAAGGACAGAGAATTTTCCCCAGGCTATATAGTCTCTGTTGTAAGATAAAGAATTGTAACACAGCAAGGTTGCTGGCTCAAAGACAGACAGGTTACTGATTGATATGTAAAGATACTGGGAAATTGCTGTAAGAAGAGAATGTTTGCTAAAATAAAGCTTTTGTTAGTGGATTGACTTAATTGCATTATAGAATGTCACGTTGCTTGTCTTACTGAATGTTACCAGCTTTTATTGTTAAGCTTGTTAAGCTGTATTTAGAAGAAACCCCACCTGTGTTCTCTTCCTGTAACTTTCTGGTCTGGAGAAAAAATGCAGGAAGAGAACCCAAATTTGTGGTTAATTTCCCAAATGGAAGGAATGCCTCTATCTTGAGGGTTCTGGGAGATTAGCCCCTTTTGGGGGCTTCACAAAAGAGACGGGCTTTGAGTAATCTCTGGCTGCTCCATCACCCAGGGCAAAAGGGGCCAAAGCAAAAAAAACCCATTCAAAGAGATAGTAACAGAAATCTTCCTAGGTACAGGAAGAGATCCAGATCTTCAGACCCAGGAAGCCCCAAATCCCCAGATTCAATCCCAAAAGATCCTCTCTAAGACACTTTACAGACAAACTGGCAAAACTCAAAGACAAAGAGAGAATTCTGAAAGAGCAAAACAAAAGCATCAAGTCAACTATAAGGGAGCCCCCATCAGACTAACAGCAGACTTTTCAACTGAAACCCTACAGGCCAGAAGAAATTGGAATGATATATTTAAAATACTAGAAGAAAAAAGTTGCCAGCCAAGAATTCTATAACCAGCAAGGTCATCCTTTGGAAATCAGGGAGAAATAGTGTATTTCCCAACAAACAAAAATTATGGGAGTTCACTACTACAAGACCAGCCCTGCAAGAAATTTTCAAAGGAGTCCTGCTTCCAGAATCTGAAAAACAATTATCACTATCAAGTATTCACAAGAAAGAGCAAAACCCACCATTAAAACCAAACTGCAGGGCCGGCCCGGTGGCACACTGGATAGTGCGCCGCTTGGGAAGCATGGCAGCGCTCCCGCCCAAGGGTTCGGATCCCACGTACAGACCGGTTCCCGCTCACTGGCTGAGCGGGGCGCGGGAGCAACACCAAGGGTTGCGATCCCGTTGCCGGTCCCTGGTCCAGTGTGGGGGCAACACTGAGGGTTGTGATCCGTTGCCAGACACGGAAAAAGACAAAAGACAAAAAAAAAAAAAAAAAACCAAACTGCTAACAAGAAAGAGAAAGAAGCCAAAACATGTCACCTCAAAAATTCAGCTAACATTGAAGATGAAAAAAAAGTGGGGGGAGGGCCGGCCCGGTGGCACACTGCTACAGTGCGCTGCTTGGGAAGCATGGCAGCGCTCCCGCCCGAGGGTTCGGATCCCACATACAGACCGGTTTCCGCTCACTGGCTGAGCGAGGTACAGGGAGCAACACCGAGGGTTGCGATCCCGTTGCTGGTCCCGGTCCGGTACGGGCGCGACACTGAGGGTTGCGATCCGTTGCTGGTCATGTAAAAAGACAAAAAGGAAAAAAAAAAAGGAGGGGGGAGAAAGGAACAAATGATATTTAAAACTACTAACCAAAAAGCAACGTGATGACAGGAGTAAAGAAATACTTATTAATAACAACCAAAATGTAAATGGATTAAACTCCCCATTCAAAGACACAGACTGACTGATTGGATTAAAAAGCTAGACACAACTATATGCTGTCTTCAAGAGACTCCCCCACCTATAAAGACACACACACCTAAAAGTGAGGGGATGGAAAAAGATATACAATGCAAATAGAAACCAAAAACGAGCAGGTGTAACTATTCTTATATTGGATAAAAGAGACTTTAAATCAAAAACCAAAAAAGAGACAAGACCATTATATGATCATGAAGGGATCTATCCAGTTAGAAGATAAAACAATCATAAATATGTATACACCCAACACGGGAGCACCCAGATATGTAAAGGAAACACTCTTACACCTAAAAAGAGAGATAGACCCTAATACGATAATAGTGGGTGAACTGACACCCATCTCTCAGCAGTAGACAGATCTTCCAGGCAACAAATCAACAAAGAAACACAGATTTAAACTACACCTTAGACCAATTGGACCTGACAGATATCTACAGAACATTTCATCCAACAACTACAGCATACACATTCTTCTCATCAGCACATGGAACGTTCTCCAGGATAGCCCACATATTAGGTCACAAATGAGGTCTCAACAAATTTTGAAAAACTGAAATCATTCCAAGTATCCATTCAGATCACAATGGATTAAAATTGTATATCAATAACAAGCAAAACTCTGGAAACTATACAAGTAGATGGAAACTAAACAACAGACTCCTAAATGACTTATGGGTACAAGAAGAAATTAAGCAGGAAATCAAAAATTTCTTGAAACTAATGACAATAAATATACATCATATCAAAACCTGTGTGATAATGCAAAAGCACTACTAAAAAGGGAAATTTATTGCAATAAATACTTACATCAAAAGAATGGAAAGACTTCAAATAAATGCCTCAGAGAACTAGGAAAACAACAACAATCTAATCCTAAAAGTAGCAAAGAGAAAAAAATAATTAAGATCAGAGCAGAACTTAATGAAATAGAGACCTTAAAAAACATACAAAAGATCAATGAAACAAAAAGCTGGTTTTGTTAGAAGATAAATAAAATAGACAAAACATTAGTTAGGCTAACAAAAAAAAAAGGAGAGAGAGAGAGAAGTTCCAAATAACAAAAATTAGAAATGAAAAGGGAGACATTAAAACCTATACCACAGAAATATGAGGCATCATTAGAGATTAATAAAAACAACTGTATGCTTGGGCCGGCCCGGTGGCGCACTGGATAGTGCGCCGCTTGGGAAGCGCGGTGGCGCTCCTGCTCGAGGGTTCGGATCCCACATACAGACCGGTTCCCGCTCACTGGCTGAGCGAGGCATGGGGGCGACGCTGAGGGTTGCAATCCCGTTGCCGGTCCCCGGCCCGGTGCGGGGGCAACACTGAGGGTTGC
>NW_007731892.1:25648-51153 GCF_000696425.1 Galeopterus variegatus
GGAAAAAAAAAAAAAAAAACCAAAAAAAAAAAAAAAAAAAAAAAAAAAACAACTGTATGCCAACAAATATGAAAGCCTGAAGGAAATGGATAAATTTCCGGACACATACAAACTACCAAGGCAGAATGAAGAAGAAACAGAAAATCTGAACAGACCAATAACAAGCAATGAGATTGAAGCAGTAATCAGCAATCTTCCAACAAAGAGAAGCCCAGGACCAGATGGCTTTAAAGCTGAATTCTATCAAACCTTTAAAGAAGAATTAATACCACTTCTATTCAAACTATTCCAAAGAATTGAAACAGAAGCCGTTCTCCCAAACTTGTTCTATGAGGCCATCATCACCCTTATACCAAAACCAGAAAAAGATACAACAGAAAAAAGAAAATTGCAGGCTGGTATCCTTGAAGAACATACATGCAAAAATCCTCAACAAAATATTAGCAACCAGAATACAGCAACACATCAAAAAACGTATGCACCATGATCAAGTGGGATTCATCCCAGGGATGCAAATTTGGTTCAACATATGAAAGTCAATAAATTTGATATACCACATCAACAAAACCAAGGGAAAAAAATATGTGATTATCTCAATAGATGCAGAAAAATCATTCAACAAAATTCAACATACCTTCATGGTAAAGACTTAGCAAAATAAGTTAGAAGGAAATTATCTCAACACAATAAAAGCCATATATGACAAAACAATCACCAATTTCATCCTGAATGGGAACAAGAGCAGGAAAAAGAAGGATGCCCACACTCACCACTCCTATTTAACACAGTATTGGAAGTATTAGTCAGAGCAATCAGGTAAGAGAATGAAATAAAGGGCATCCAGATTGGAAAATACAATGTCAAACTGTCCTTTTTTGCAGACAACATGATCTTATATATAGAAAAACCTGAAGATTCTACCAAAAAACTCTTAAAAGCTTATTAACAATTTCAATAATGCTGCAGGATACAAAATCAACACCCAAAAATAAGCAGCATTTTTATACTCCATTAACAAGCTAGCAGAAAAAGAAATCAAGAAAGCAAGCCCATTGAAAAATAATTGCCAAAAAATAAAATACCTAGAAATCAATTTATCCAAGGAGGTGAAAGATCTCTACAATGAGAACTACAAAATACTACTTAAAGAAATTAAAGAATACACAAAAAGGTGGGAAGACATACCATGCTCTTGAACAGGAAGAATTAACATCATGAAAATATCCATTTTACCAAAAGCAATCTACAGATTAACACAGTCCCCATTAAAATACCAATGACATTCTACACAGAAATGGAAAAAAACAATCTCAAAATTCATATGGAACAAGAAAAGACCCCAAATAGCCAAAGCCATCCTAAGCAGAAAAAATAAAGTCAGAGGCACAACACTACCTGACTTCAAATTATATTACAAAGCTGTTGTAACCAAATCAGCATGGTACTGGCATAAAAACAGATACTCATACCAATGGAACAAAGTCGAAAACCCAGTAAACAACCCATATACCTTCAGCCAACTCATCTTTGACAAAGGCAACAAATACATGCATTGGGGAAAAGACTGCCTCTTCAATAAATGGTGCTGGGACCCCTTACCATGCTGCGACTTCTCCTGCTATTTGGCCACTGTCTTTTCTGTTGTTTTTCCAATTTTTTGCAGCACCATATGCAGGCTTTCACCAACCAAAAGGTAACCAAACTGTTCATGGAACATAAATATCCTCTCCCTTTAGAAGATCTCACCCTATGACAAGATGACAGCATCTTTGTGTGGCCAGATTTTTTCCTCTTCACCCACTTTCAGCAGGAAGTAGCTTCAGAAGAATGAATCTTTGTCCCTTTCCCCTTTTATTATACTTAAAAGGCAGGAATGATAGGTCTTGGACGTGGCCAGTGCCATCTTGGACGTGGTCACGTCACCTTGGACGTGACTGATGTCATCACGGATGCAACCAGTGCCATCTTGGATGCAGTCGCATCACCTTGGATGTGACTGACATCATCACGGACGTGACCAGTGCCATATTGAGTACAAAATGGCCACCAGTCTTTTACCCACCTTCCATCTTGACTATGTCACCCCTACCCACCACACCCATACCAATTGCTGACCTGATCCCACACACCAGCACCCCCTCCTACTCCTCCCCACCTGCATTTTTCATGCCCACCAACCCATATAAGCATATTTACTCCTTCTAGCTGCCTGCCCCGCCATTTTGAGTGCAGCCCAGCAGGTTTTTCCTCCTTTAATAAAGCTTGAACAGTACCTGGCGTTTGGGCTTGTTTTCTTTCAGGAAAACAGTATGGAGATCCCTCAAACAACTGCAGATAGAACTACCATATGATCCAGCAATCCCACTAATGTGTACATATCCAAAGGAATGGAAATCATATCAAAGGGTTACCTGCACTCCCATGTTCATTGCAGCTCTATTTACAATAGTCAAAATATGGAACCAACCTAAGTGTCCATCAACAGACAACTGGATAAGAAATATGTGATATATATATACACAATGGAATACTACTCAACCATAAAAAAGAATGAAATTCTGCCATTTGCAGGAACATGGATAAGTCTGGAGAAAATTATGTTAAGTGAAATAAGCCAAACAAGGAAAGAGAAATATCACATGTTACTCATAACAGGGTGTGAAGGAAGGAAGGAAGAAGGAAGGGGGAAGGGAAGGGAAGGGAAGGGAAAGGGAGGGAAGGGAAGAAAGAATGAACCAGAAAAATGCATTGAACTTTCAGAAGGAGAGAACAAACCTAAGGATACTAGAGACGGTGGGGGAGGGAAGCAGGGGATTTGGGGAGTGATAGTTCAGGTAAAGGCCATAAAGAAAAATTACAATTTGTAATAATGAATATGCTAATAATAAAAAAATAAAACAAAAAGTTATGTAAATAAATAAAATAAAATAATATCAAGAAAATGTTCCATAATTTGGATGTTTAAATTTACACTGATGACTTACTTTTCTTATCTTGACCTTGAATCTCTCTTTCAAATGTGGTCATTTCCTCCCTACAAGGAAAAAGATAGTAACATGAAATACTCCGAGTTCTTTGAAGCTGAAAATGCACTTCAAAGAAGCATTTGATTGCCCTCAACCAAAGGCCATTGTTAGATTCACAACACACATGGATGGTCAATACAAAAGGCCTGCTTACTCTAGCCCTTCTGAAAAGCCATGAAAATCTAGGAAAACAATGCAAAGTGTAGAAGAAAGCTCCATATATCATGAAGCTATGATTATCAGACCATGTATATTAGTACATGTGCAACAGAGTACAGCTAGGCCTGTAAACCAAACTGACTCCATTTTCCCTCCACTCTTCAGTCATGAGACCCCTCAGGGCAAATGATTAAACTATGGGCTGCCCTGACAAAACAGACTGAGATAAGAGAGGAAACGGATGTTTACTGACTTGCAAAACCCCTCCCCAAGGCTTGTTTACTATAATTGTAAAAGTTACATATTAACCTTAAGACCCCATTAGGAATTCCCACCTGTGCACAAAGCATCAAGGTGACTGCTACAATGACCCTCCTGGGGTGACAATGATGACTACCACTGCCATTTTGGACCTACTGAGCATGAGCCCATGACACAACCAGGAAGAACAGAATGGACCACCTGCAGTGACACTGGCGTGCCACCCCTTAACTCCTTTCTCTATAAAAGACCCTGAACAGCTCCCCTTGGGAGGCTAGCCTTACTGTTGCTACCCCCCTTATGCATAAGTCTATCTCCTCTTTTAATAAAGCATTGCTTGCTTTACTGTTGGGTACATTGTTCATTTGTATGACTTTGGAATCCAAGAGCCGAATTTAATCACTGGCAAAAATTGGAAAGCTTTGGACACCAGAAAAGACTCTAGCTGCAAGAGGCAAGTGGCCACTGGGACTATTTTGCTCCCATGTCTCTGCTGCTGGCAGATCTCTCCTGGAGTCCGTGGCCTAAATTCTGACAAGGCAATGATTTATTCTCTTTACTTTTCTCTGATTTTCTGAGCCCTCTTCTGTTTGGTTGGATTGTATCCACATCTGTATAGGTGCACCCTGGAGGGCTCCTGGCTATACTTTGTTTTTCTGATTTAAATCTAGTCTATACTTTTCTTCTTTATGCTGAAAACAGTGGGGAGAACTGCTTTTATCAATTACTGTTAATGGAATAGGTTGACCCCCCAGATTGGGACTAGGATAAACTGGACCCCACTGCTCCTCTTTTCTCTTTGTTTGTTTGTTTGGTTAGACATTTAGTTGAGTATCGGTAATCTGAATAAACCTTCTAATCCTTGCATCAACTTTTGGACCTTCAGGTCATTTGTTTAATGCAAGAGGGCAAGCCGAGCCTGGTCTGTCGGTAACACGTGTGGAGAACACATGTATATTATAATCAAATTTAAAATAATTCAAGGGACAATACTGAAAGTCAATTTATTTCTTTGCTGTTCTTGATGAGGAGTATAAAGCCTTAAAGGTAACTAAAAGGGTCTTACAAATTCTGTTTTCAAACTTCTAAGCGTGGGCCAATGATGAGAGAAATGGAGATTATCTATTTCCTCATTCCACACCATAATAAAGAAGGGCCAAATGGGGAATGGGATTGCCAATACACCACCTTTTATTTCTCAGTCTCCCACTCTCCTAAATCTAAGGGGAAATATGGAGATAACAAAGAATACAACCTGTAACAACCTGCCCACCTCAAAGACGGCTAACACTTACAGAATAGAGATGTGCCTGGGCAAAGGCAAGAAGATATTTGGTGAGGAGGTATTCTAAAACAACATACTAAGTCAAAGCCCAGATCTTAGCTTATTTCTCTTCTGCACCCTCCTTAAATACACACACACACACACACACACACACACACACTGTTATCTCACAAATGATCTGTTTCCATTCAAAGTAATAAACACAAAGTTACAAAAATGAACTGGATAGAAAAAATAAAACAAACAAAAAAACAGGAACAATATATCAAAGGCAGAGTAGTAATAATATCTGTTTATTAATAATAATTATTATTGTTAATAGTAATAAATGAAGAAAAATAGGCTGGAAATGAAAGGGAATGATTAAACATTTAGAGAAATTAGAACATCAAAAGTATCAATAAGTAAAATCAATCCTTTTAAAAATAGGACAGAGTTATGTAAAGCATGCTTGAAATTAAAATTAAATGGTAGGAAGCTAGGAGGGAGAATGATTGGAGAAAGGATAACAATTATGATAAATGAAGGTTTAATACACACATAGTTACTATGCCTACAAATTAGAACCAAACAAATGAAGCAAAAGTGTTCAAAGATATGAGAGAAAAGTCCTGAAATAAAGACTTGAATCTGAAATTGATTTCACAGGAAAAAAAGGCAATCATATAGAACACTGACATATGGTGACTATAGTTAGTAATAATGTATTCTGCACTTGAAGTTTGCTGAGAGTAGATCGCAAGTGTTTGCACCACAAAACAAAGGTGACTCTGTGAAGTGATGAATATATAAATTTGTTAATGTGCTTGATTGTGGTAATCATTTCACAATGTATACATATATCAAAACAACATGTTGCACACCTTAAGTATATGCAACTTTTATTTCTCAACAATACCTCAAGAAAGTTAGAAAAAAATTAAATAAAGACATGTATAAAAGAAAAAAATAAAATTACATGATTCTAGGAGGGAAAATGAATAATGATTCCTTGAACATCCATGGGAAAAATATGTGGAAAGCCAAGTCATCAGTGAAGGGTCTCTAAGGTGGCCCAGACTCCATTGCTGGAGAATAGAGCTAAACCCAAAAAATTGTGAAAAGAAAAATATGATCCAAGAATTGTATAACTCTTCAAGGAAAGAAAATACCTTGTCAAATATCTTAGTACTCAGAGAATATAAAACCTACGATTTCTTTAGGAAAAACAAAACAAATATTTATTGTATAGCTGCATTTGAACTTTGTAATGTGCAATGCCTTGTTACAAGGAACTTTGTGAATGAAGAACTCAGCCACTCAGCTGTCTGTAGTCCTGAGGGTCTAGCCACAAAATCCAAACGTGTCTAAATCCAGGCTCTGGTTATCAGCACCTACTGCTGGTTATCCAATGTTACTTACATACAATGGCACAATTCTGTGTAATGCAGCTAGCAGTATCTTTGAGACAGTGGCAGTAATTCCAGAATTGCCAAAAATCTCTCAGGATTTTCTTGGCCTGTCTTATGGACTAAATTGTGTCCCCATCAAAATTCCTGTTTTGAAGTCCTAATCCCCAGGAACTCAGAATGTGACTGCATTTGGAGATAGGATCTTTACACAGGTAATTAAGTTAAAATGAGATTATCTGAGTGGGACCTAATTCTATATGACTAATGTCCTTATGACGAGAGGAAATTTGGACACAGACATAAACAGAGGGAAGACCATGTAAAGACACAGGGAGAAGACAGCATCTACAAGCCAAGGAGAGAGCGCTCAGAAGAACCCAACCCTGCCGACACCCTGATCTCTGGCTTCTAGCCTCCAGAACTGTGAGAAAATAAATATCTGCTGCTGAAGCCACCCAGTCTATGGTACCTTGCTATGACAGCCCAAGTAAACTAATACGGACTTATTTGTGGAAATTGGACCAGACAATACTAAGCAAACAGAAACTCACTCTACCCTACTCGTTGCCTGACAGGGAGTTGCCTGCTATTTCTCCATCTGTCAATAGACCTTCTCCTGCAGCAGAAGATAAAGACTTTAGCAAACTACCTTCTCCTCATTTTAGAAAAAGAGCTGGACAGGAGATGACATGATAAAGATTAAAACCCACAAAAAACTCCTGCTGTCATGAACGGTTACACACCAAAATATTGAAAATCAATATGAACCAAAGAAAAAGAAAAGATGAAACGTTCAACTCAAGCAAAATAGTAGATTAATTTGTCTTGGCCAATAACAAGTAGGAAAAATATGGACGGAGGATATCTGAAATACAAAAATAAGGTTTCTCTAAAAGGTAAAACCTAAAATTATGATTTTTGAATAAAAAGTTACATAATAGTTATATAACTTTTTTTTTAATCTATGGGCTCAATAGACATAATGCTAGCTACTATTTATTGAGTGCTAGTGCCAGCCAGCATTGTGCTAATGAATAGGCACTGATTTCTTTTTCACAACTACAATCTAAAATTGTACTATAGGACCGGCCCCGTGGCGCACTCGGGAGATTGCGGCACTTGGGAGCGCAGCGGCGCTCCCGCCGCGGGTTCGGATCCTATATAGGGATGGCTGGTGAGCTCACTGGCTGAGCACGGTGCAGGCAACACCACGCCAAGGGTTGCGATCCCCTTACTGGTCACAAAAAAAAAAGACAAAAAAGTAAAAAAATTAAATTAAAATAAATAATAATAAAGTTGTACTATATTAAGACTATTTTGCATATGAAGAAACCAAAATTCAGAGAATGTAAATAAGCTGTCTCAAAGCTGATATATATGACAAAGAATAATTTAATAAAATTCACAAAGCAGAAATAGCACAGACCATACAGATAGTGATCGCAATAAAATAAAATTAAAAGTTATTTAATAATTTAAAACAATGTTTAAGAATAAAAATTACTGAAATCCAAGAAGAAATCAAAAGCAAAGTTTTAAAATATTAGACAATATATTACAGGATGTATTTTATTTAAAAACAGATAGGATACAGATAAAATATTATTTGGAGAAAAGTTTATATTCCTATATGCTTCCATTTCTAAACAAGAAAAATTGAACACGCACAAAAAAATTAGGTTTTAAACTCAAAACAATTAGAATGGCAACACTTTTTAAAAAGGGGGGAAGCAAAGATAGAGATAAAAGCAATGGTACTATAATATCCTGGAGAAAAGCAAAACAGAAATCAGATCAGTGGTTGCCAGGGGTTGGAGGGGAGGCGAGGGGTGATGGAAATATTCTACACCTAAATCGTGATGGTGGTTACATAATCGTACACATTTTTCTAAACTTTTCTAACTGTATATATAAAAAGGGTGAATTTTACTGTACTGCATCTCTGTAAACCTAAATTTTAAGTTAAATGGGTTGAAAGAGCTTGTACTATTCTTTTTTATAAATATGTTTACAGTTATGAATTAGATGAATGATACTCTGGTAAAAATAAAATAACCAAAATTGACTGAGAAAGATGTAGACAATGTAACTTTATTGCATTACCTTGTGAAATTAGCCAAAAAGAAAATTGACTTCATTTCTAGCCCATGTAAGACATTTACAAGGGTGCTTCAAACAGTTGATGACGAGATAGAATTGAAAGATAATACAAATCTTTCCATGGACTGTTTGAAGTACCTGTGCATATATTTGACTGCAATTGACTAGGGTAGTGAAACAGTTCCATGAGCATCACTTATAAAATTTCCTTGGTGGGGATGCCCTAAAGACATTTAATTTCTCTTCATTTAGTTATCACCTGTTTGTAATAAAGACTTTCCAGTATTTAAAATGTTAATACTTCAGTTCCTTTGACAGGAAAGAATTAGAGAATAATACCTAGAGCAGATCTCATTTTAAGCATGATGAAGCAAAAGCCTAATTTAAATTCCTAGTTTGTGCCTAAATTAAATGCTTAATTTAAATGCCTAGATTAAAAGCCTAGTTTAAATACACTAGGCTATACAGAATGGATTTATGGCAGCCTCAGAGAAGAACCTTGGGTTTAATAACATCACCAGATCTTTGCTATCTCCTCTCCAGCTACAAAGCATAAAAGGGAAGTGCAAAGAGTCACAAGGCAGGCATAGCCACTCCACTGTCCCTAAGGGCTGACACGTCAAGTCATCTCTTCCCTTTGTGTAGAGAAAGTGCAGGTGAAACATTTGGGAAGAAGCTGATGCCTGCAAACATCATTTCACATCACCAGCGAATACCTGGCCCTTCCCCTCAATCCTCCATACCCTGTAAGAGAAGAAAGGGTCATCTCAGAGAGAGAAACCAAGACCTTGAGATGAAATGATTAGGAAAGAGGTTGAGGCAAAGATATAAAAAGGCTATGTTTAACAGACAAGGCAGGCTGTTTCTGTTAGCATCTAAGCTGGGGCAAGATATCATTGTCCAGATATCTGCTATTTTCCACTCTTTTTTTCTTTTTTCCATTGAGTATCTCATAAGTGTTGGGCAACAGATACACACTAGCAAGTCAAACAGACACTTCAAGAGCATGTGGCCTATAAAGGGAGATGAATGGAAAAAGCTAAAATAACACATAGAGAGTTGCAAGATGAGATACAGACAACAGCAAATATAAGTAGGTTGTAGTGTCAGAAAACCATGGGGTTCAGAAGCAAAGTTACTTCATAGTCTAGTCAAGGAGGTCTTTCAGAGGAAGGCAAGAGAGCCAGCATCTCCAGGAAGAGAAGGTATTGAGCATCAAGCATGGGGTGGGGAAAGACTGTGACGTGAAAGAGCAGCATGTACCAATGCCCCGAGGTGAGGCTAGCTTGGTGGCTTGAAGAATATGAAATGAAAATACAAAATGAAAGCCAGGAATATATTAGGTAAGGGTGGAGGGTGAGGAATGAGATTGGAGAGGTACGCAGGAGTCAATCTTTATAGGATTGTAGGCCCTGGTGAAGAGTTTGGAGTTTTTTCTGGATGCAGTGGAGAATGATTGAATGATTTTAAGCAGGGAAGAGACATGGTTGGATTTATGTTTCCCAAATATTATTCTGGTTACTCATGAGGAATAGGCTGGAAGCGTGGCCATTGCAAGTAACCAACCCAAAACAAACACCCTTTATTCTAGCTGTATGTTCCTACACTTGCTTTATATAACCAATGAAAAACAAAACATGTGCACTAATACACTGTCTCTTGTTTAGAATCACCATCTTGCCTGCTGCCAAATCATAGAGGTAATCACCAAAGAACTCTGTCATTGTGGCTCTGCAAGGTCTTAGTTCTCCTGGGACAGAGATTCCAGAAGTAAATTTCAGAGAAATTGCTCGGATATGCTCTGTTCTTACCGTTTCCTTTTCACAGCTCGGTTTACCTTCCTGGGCTTCTTTTGATTCTCTCCCAGGCAACTAGATGGAAACGCATAGGGAAAAAGAGAGATTGTTACTGCCCTTCAATTTTTTTTTATGCACTTTGTCAGTTTTCCCAATCATTAAAACCAAAGCTGTCTTTTCTTTTTGCCAAACATCTCTTTCCTTCAGCCTTGACAGGCAGTTAAAGATACAGAATGCATTACAGAAATTAACCACAAAGAACAGGCTTACAACGGGACAAAATGCCTACAGTCTGATTTGATTCTCTCAGTTTTGCATTTAATAACTAAGAAGGCTCCAGGGTTAGGATTTATTATGATCAGGCATGCAAATTTCCTGAATTTCCAGAATAGCTGAAAAGTTCCAAAAAGGTACAAAAACTCTAACAAGGGGAAGGTACAACTTCTCCAGCAACCTAGGCAGAGTCAGCAGCTCACACATATCTCTGTAGATTATGAAGCCTGTCCATCTTGGCCCTCTGAGCCACAGCAAGCATCTCTGTGGTCATCCATGTACAGATACGGTGTTGCAATCTTTACCTACATTCAGGGAAATTTATCTTTTGCATATTGTTCTCAGTGTTTTTCCATCAAGCATCATCATCCTCATGATCATCAAGCAAACACTAAATGATGTCAGAGAAATCAGATAATTTTCATGATAAGTATGATAATTAGAAACACATCAAAGGGCCGGCCCGGTGGCGCACTGGAGAGAGCGCCACTTGGGAGTGCGGTGGCGCTCCCGCCAAGGGTTCGGATCCCATGTGGAGACCGGTTCCCGCTCACTGGCTGAGCGTGGTGCGGGCGCAACACCGAGGGTTGCGATCCTGTTGCCGGTCCCCGGTACGGGTGTGACACCGAGGGTTGCGATCCCGTTACCGGTCAGTAAAAAAGACAAAAAGAAAAAAAAAAAAGAAAAGAAAATTAATCTATATATTCAATGTTAATCAAAATTCAAGCTAGCACTTTGATAAAATCCACAAATTCAATTTCAAATGAATATGGGAGGATAAAATTCTCAAAGAGCTAAATCAATTTTGAAGAGAAGGATAAAGAGGGGGCGTGTGCTGGACACTGTCCATTCCACTCTCCGGTCAAAGAGGCTAGAAAGCAACAGCTTTCCCCAGACTCTACTGCAGTCAGTGGTCAGGCTGCAAATTAGATATTGCCCAAGATGCCAAGAGGCTTTTCCTCTTCCTCTGACAAGCAGGGTCAGAGCAACAGGACTTTCTGTGCATCGGTGTTCTTGTGTCCATTCTCTAGCCTTCTCTCACATCACACCTGCTAACTAAACACTAAGACGACTCTTTGGGAATGCATTTACTTTCACTAAATTTTCTTTTCATTTTGGTTGCTCCTGATGAGTTTCAGCTCTTTACCATCTCTTGTTGGGTATATTTTATGAGCTTCTTAACTTTGTTTCTCTCTGTCATTCCACTTTACCCACTGAGGATAGACACTTCTTCCTAAAATATATGTCACATTTCATCTCTCTCAAGCCCATAAGTTTTCGCTGCTCTACTACTTCCTATGTGCATTTGAAATCCTTTCATCATCAAACACTAAACCTCATTTTCAACCTCTTCAGCTACTGGGTCCATCTTTGAACAATATGCTCCAATTATTGACAACTAATTGTCAATTCCTGAAAAACCATATACTTCAAACTCTTACACATTTTCACAGGTTGTCCCTTCAGTTTGGAACATCTTTTCCTACGTTGGTAAGTCTGCCTTACATTTACAGCACACTCCAAATGACAATTCCCTAAACATGTTCCACCTTCCTGCTATCCCAAATCAGCGCGTTCATCCCTTCATCTTGTTTCCACAGTGCATTGTTTGTGCTTCTACCTAGAACGCAGTAACATTTGCCTTATTTGAAAAACAGGCCATCATGGTGTTGTGGAAATGAAAGATGACTTGACATCATGAATCACACTCTTGTTTCATCACTTTATAGCAAAGGTGTCCTTGGCAGATTTTAATCTTCTCTCAGCTTTAGTTATCTCAGCTATATAATATCTACTTTTTTAAAAGCTACAGCAGAGTGATTAAGTACAATATCTTTCAAGAGACCTATTCCTCTTTTAGATATGTTTCCACAGTCATTTTCCCTCTATGTTTAATTTTTTTCTTGAGGCCAAGACCATTGTCTCACACAGGCTTTTCATAAGTATTGGTTAACCTTAAAAAGAGAGGAACATTTTTCCTTTTTAAAATATAATTTTAGTTTTTCTTTATTTTTTCATTTTATTTATTTATTTATTTTTATTAATTATACATATTCATGGGGCACAGAGCTGGCCATCAGTACCTGTGCCCAAGATGTGATGATCAGATCAATACTACCAGCATGCTCACCACCTCGGATTGCAGTTATCCCCCATGTCCCCCACCCAAACTCTCCCCACTCCCCCTACTCCAACCCTACCGCAGCAACCCCGGGTCTGTTCTCTCCCTCTGCAAGTCCAACGTACCACTGTGATCTTTCTGTCATTCCCTTTTTCTCTCTTAGCTCCTACCTATGAGTAGGACATGTGGCTTTTCCCTCTGTGCCTGGCTTATTTCACTTAACATAATTTTCTCCAAGCTCATCCATATTGCTGTGAATGGCAGAATGCCATTCTTTTTTTATGGCTGAGTAGTATTCCATTGTGTATACATACCACATTTTCCTCACTCACTCATCTGTCCATGGACATTTACATTGGTTCCATATCTTGGCTATTGTAAATCAAATTGTAATGAATATGGGAGTGCATATATCCCTCCAACATGATGATTTCTACAGTGCATTGTTTGTGCTTCTACCTAGAACGCAGTAACATTTGCCTTATTTGAAAAACAGGCCATCATGGTGTCGTGGAAATGAAAGATGACTTGACATCATGAATCACACACTTGTTTCATCACTTTATAGCAAAGGTGTCCTTGGCAGATTTTAATCTTCTCTCAGCTTTAGTTATCTCAGCTATATAATATCTACTTTTTTAAAAGCTACAGCAGAGTGATTAAGTACAATATCTTTCAAGAGACCTATTCCTCTTTTAGATATGTTTCCACAGTCATTTTCCCTCTATGTTTAATTTTTTTCTTGAGGCCAAGACCATTGTCTCACACAGGCTTTTCATAAGTATTGGTTAACCTTAAAAAGAGAGGAACATTTTTCCTTTTTAAAATATAATTTTAGTTTTTCTTTATTTTTTCATTTTATTTATTTATTTATTTTTATTAATTATACATATTCATGGGGCACAGAGCTGGCCATCAGTACCTGTGCCCAAGATGTGATGATCAGATCAATACTACCAGCATGCTCACCACCTCGGATTGCAGTTATCCCCCATGTCCCCCACCCAAACTCTCCCCACTCCCCCTACTCCAACCCTACCGCAGCAACCCCGGGTCTGTTCTCTCCCTCTGCAAGTCCAACGTACCACTGTGATCTTTCTGTCATTCCCTTTTTCTCTCTTAGCTCCTACCTATGAGTAGGACATGTGGCTTTTCCCTCTGTGCCTGGCTTATTTCACTTAACATAATTTTCTCCAAGCTCATCCATATTGCTGTGAATGGCAGAATGCCATTCTTTTTTTATGGCTGAGTAGTATTCCATTGTGTATACATACCACATTTTCCTCACTCACTCATCTGTCCATGGACATTTACATTGGTTCCATATCTTGGCTATTGTAAATCAAATTGTAATGAATATGGGAGTGCATATATCCCTCCAACATGATGATTTCCATTCTTTTGGGTATATACCCAGAAGTGGGATTGCTTGATTGTGTGGTAGATCTATCTGTAGTTGTTTGTGAAACCTCCACACTGTTTTCCATAGTGCCTGCACTAATTTACAGTCCCACCGACAGTGTAGAAGACTGAGGGGAACATTCTTCATAAGGGCACATGTTTGAATACAATTCTAAACATAATTGTGTCATTTTCCACTGTCTACTGCCTACTGAGTTATCCTCACTCTAAACTTTGATGAACCTTCTCCACTCATTGATCCTTATGTTCTTTAAGAAATAGGAAGCTACTAAAGGACTAAATGGAGAAGTCAAGAGACACTAGTGCTCTTTAACCTGGACAAGCAAGATGGCGTGGACTGTCAGGCATAAAGAAGTCAATCTGCCATTTCATAAAAACACTTCTCTGCCTGGAAGTGGATGATCAATGCATCTGCAATGCAGGCAAAAATGGACTACTAGGCTGAGTGATTTCAGGCAGTAAGAGAAGTATAGAGATTGGAGTGGAAAGAGCTCAGGACAACCATCTGTGGCATGTGGAATGGTCACACTGTGACCCACACAGCTCCTCTCACTGACCTTATGTCCTCTCAACTTCCTTGTCCCTGCACTCGCCATGCTCAGACCTGGCTCTGGGTCTGTATTGTCTGGAAGCGAATCCCATGGATCTTTGCCTAACCTGCTCATTCTCATTATCTCGGTCTCTCCTCAGAGGTCAGGTATCCATAATATCAAACACACACCCTCGACACACACACCTGCCAGCCACACTCCAAGCCCTCCCTTCTGCCATATTTTTTTGTAGTACTGATTACAATTTGAATTGCATAATATATGTAACTGTTTACTCCTTCTCCTTGCTAGAATAAGCTCCATGAGGTGGATTTTCTCCATCTTGTTCTCAATTGTATTTGCAGTGCATTTAAATAAAGCTTCTTGTGAGCCAAATAATTTCTATGAGTGGTTCACTGAAATGAAATATTTAATTCTCACATTACCAAAATAATGTCAGCTCTAGAGACTAAACTACTTAAATAATAGCTATCACTGGTTAAACACCTACTGCATTCCTGCTGACACTTACATGTTGTTTCTTTTAATCTTCACAACTAAACTTAGAATCTGGCAAAATACTTGTTCCCACTTCGGACATGGGACATTGAGTCAGGGAGACAAAGAAACTTGTCCAGAATTACAAGAAGAATAGGACCAGGATCAAACACAAATGATGCAATTCTCAAGACCATGTCCTTGACTGCTGCTCTAGCTACTGCTGCTGTTACAGGCAACACCATGTGAAGTGTGGAGGCAAAATGTGGGACCACCTCAAGACCTAGGTCCATCAGCTTTAGGAAGACCACATCCAGCAAGAAAAAGCCTGTGTGTTCAGAAAGGACTTAATCAGCCATGGCATGGAGAAGATAAGTCCAAAAAGCCGGTACTTGACAGCATATGTGCAGGACTGTCCTGGTAGCAGAATTGCAAAGCATGTTAAAGAGGCTCACGGAAGTCAAGCCACTGGCCAGTCAATGAACACTGACAGCTCCTCAGCTGTCTGTGCTGGAGACACTATGTTAAAACATTTTGCAGCCTATGTCCTTAAGGAGTTTTTATTCTGATGAAGGGAGACAGATATTAAAGCATACACAATTAATAAATAAATAAGAGTAATGATAAGTTTATATGAGAATAGTAATAAGAGAGTTGCATTTTTGCTGGAATAAAAATGCTTTATCTGGCTTCATGATTTCTTAGGTGAGCTATTGATCAGAGTAGATCTCAAGTGTTCTCACCACATTCACAAAAATGGTAACTACATGAGGTGATGAATATGTTAATTAGGTTGATTTTGGTAATTATTTTACAACATATACATGTACCAACTCATCGTGTTGTACATCCTAAATATACACAATTTCTATTTATCAATCATACTTCAATAAAGCTGCAAAGGAGGATCTAATTTATTGAAAAAAACCAAAAACAAAAAACTGCCCACATCCTTTTTCTTTGATTGTATAATTTCTAAGCAATGTTGCTTAACTGGCCTTCCCACGTTCACCAAAACATGGAGTGCTCAAGACAGAAATCACTCATATTTTACTTATGAGAATAAAACATCTCCCATGACCAATTAATAAATGTCTCCAATTATGTAGCCTATTTAATGTTGTATTTTGCCAAGCTCATAGTGAGCAAGAGAAACATTAACAAATATTGCACAGAGTAGTTATGGAAAAGTCATGAGATAATCCTGTGAACTTCTTAATACCGTACCTGGCAAAGAGAAAGCCTAATTATCAGCTGCTATTATTAATGCAACTTAAATACTTTGCTAAACACTGAGAATTTCTTGAGTCCTACTGACTCAGGCTGCCTTGGAGTGTGTGGACATGAAGAATGGAGTAAAGACCCTGAAAGGTGGAGGTTTCATTCATAGATGCCAACCACGAGACTTCCTAAAGCAACGTTCTCCTCTTTCCTCTCCCCATCTGGCTGGATGTAAAAACAAGAATTGAAATCAAGCAATCTTCTCCAGAAAATGAAGCATAGGAGTCTAAGCAGAGAGCACAGACCGAAATGCAGAATGAAGAGGTATATTTGCAGCCACTGATTTTAGCAAACCAGTACACTTCCATCTCTCTGAGTCTAAATGTCCTCATTTACAACATGGATGAATTGAATCTGCTTTCTCTTGCTGCTTTAGCTTTTATAAAGTAAGAGAAGTCCATGACTATTTCCAAAGAAGCTACCAACCCTATCAGTACAGGGTCACAGATATAAGCAGGGATATTGGAGAATGGACAGGGAGAGGGAGACAGTTAAGAACTAAAGCTTCTTGGAGTGTCAGTATTCCAAAGCAGTTCATTTTACCCTCTGCTTCCCTTGATTTCAATGAGAATTACATGTGCTTCTTCAAACCAGCCAGAAAACATTTAAGAGCCTTCTTTCTGCAGAGCATTAGCAAGGATTTCAGAGATTTCAAAGAGTGTAAAAGGCATTGTCCTCATGGTCAAAGAATATGCACATGGACTCATGACATGTTTAGAGTCACTAATGTACATAAATCATCTATAAGTCATAGAATTTTGAAAACATAGTTCCTGGCAATGGTCAGGAAGATGTAGCATTCAACCAGGGTATTGCAGAATGAATATTCTGACAAGTAAATATGGTTGAAAATGAACTTTGGAGCAAAAGGTCTGCCAGCCAAGGCATATAGGCTTAAAATTACAACATTAGAAAGTGGTCAGATTGAGGAAAGCATAAAGTCCACATAACGTATTTATGGCAGAAAGGGCAGAAAAGTATATTTAATTAAACTAACTAGCATGCATTCTTTAAACCCTTGCTTTGTGCTAAGCCCTAGAGAGGCACCGAGTCTCTCAACACATGCCTTTGAGAGAATCTCTATTAGGTAAGAGACGATTAAAGACTGTGTGCTAAGCAAGTTGATAGAGGTAATGTCCAAAGTGACAAGATAACAAGAAGGGAGCAATTAAAATAGAATATTCATGACTTTAAAATCCAAAACAAGTAGTCTGCTCTTTAGATGTTAGCTAGCAGGGAATGAATATACCCACTGGAACACAGGAATAATGTGATTAGAGTTTTTCCTTGAGAAGATCAATCTAATCTTGTTGTTTGTAAGATTGTCTGGAAAGGGTTTGGGAGAATAGATGGGGGAATGGAATGCTGTCGAGCCAATCAGCTAAGATTAAGCAAAATGTAAAAATAATTATGCCTGTTATCTGTATCCATTTTACAACTAAAAAGCATTTAAAAACTGTAGGGCTAAAAAAGTCACACACACACACACAAAATAAGCCCTACTTAAATCAAAAGCATTTGAGTGCATATTCCTCATTCATAATTTTCAAGAATCTGGCTGTTCAACCCATGTAGCTGATGGATAGCAACATAATCCCTACCCCCTCATGAAGAAAAAGAGGCATCAAAAGATTCAAGTGACCAGGGATAAAATACAGGATGCATGATTTGATCATCACACACTGTATACATGTATTGAAATATAACTCTGTACCCCATAAATAGGTACAATCAATACATGTCGATTAAAAGTTTAATTAATTAAAAATTAGATAATATAAAATTGGGATATTTTCCAAGTCTCATTAAGAAGTTTTAAATAACGTTAACAAAAAAACAGGATGCACAGTTAAATTTGAATTTCAGATAAACAACAAATAACTTTTTGGCATAAATGTGACCCAGCTAATAATGATCAAAATATCGCATGAGGCATACTTGTACTTAAAAAATGTGTTTATCAGCAACTCAAATTTGACTTGGCAGCCAGTATTTTTATTTCCTACATCTGGCAACCTACCATGGTTCTAAAGGAAGGCAAGAGAAGGAGTCTTTATGTGCTCTTAGAGGATGCTGTCTCCAGGTTCAGCACATCCTTAAAGCACATCTTCCCCCACCCTTACAAATGCATATGCCCAGCCTCCTTGTCCCTGTTCTCTTTCTCCCAAAAAAGGCAGTGCCCAGAATCAAGACTCACCTATGTTTTCCCAGGAGATAATTTCCCATCCTCTCACAGTGACTCGGTGTCTCAGCTCCTGAGTTTTACTCCACCTGGGGCAGTCTTGACCAAAGCAATGATAGGCAGAATGTACAAGGCAAGATGTTGCATTTGACCACTGGCTCGTGCTCCTGCCAACCACAAGCTGCCAGGGGACTGAGGGTGGTAGAGAAGAAAGAGACCATTCTGAGGAGGAGGGGAAAAGCAAAGTGTGTGTACACTTGCACATGTGTGCACAGTGCAAAAAAATTCATGCTAAAACATGAAAGCATAAGTCTAACAGTCTGGATTCGCTTTGCTTTCAAAGAAATTTCAGGATCGCGAGACCAGACAAGGTAGAGATTTCCTTATTCCCCAGAAATCTGAGGCCTCAAGACTCCCCCAATATGTCGTTCTCTTCTAAATACATAAAGAGAAAGCTTCTTCTTACAAAAAGAAGAGAACAAATAAAATTTGTGTGTGTGTGGCTCTGGCCATAAAAATCAAATCAAGTGTCAATGTCCTTTCCTCAGCGGTCCGATACTTCCAAAAACAAGATGGGAAAGAAAGAGAAAAAAAGAGTATGAGAATGGAAGTTTATTGAAATTATTTGAGGCAGGTTAAGGAGCAATTGTTATTCTGGTTGTCAGCTCCAAGAACAATGTGACAATGGGAAGGATGCAGGGCCTGACAGACCCACCCCCACCATCTGGTCTTCCACTTCCTCCCCTACACTGGCCACCAGAGCCACAAGGCACAAGCTGGTTGCAGTGATAATTTCAAGGCCAAGATATCAGCAGCAGGAGATTAGCTAACAGCTGACTCTGAGCCATTGTTGTCAGGGGAGTGAAATAGCTTGTTCATTATGTCTCCCACCCACTGAAGTACATCACAAGTGGCTAGCCGTTTTTAACCAACATGAAATCGATTTGCTGAATTCAGAAACCATATGCTCATCTATTCCAACTGTTTTGAGGATGCTGAAGCGACTGTGAACCAGTGGCAGAACTCAGGGGCCTAAAGTGCTTTATAATCAGTTGTAAGTTTTGTATTATTATTTTCTTCATCAATGATATATGTGAAAAAAATATATGGAAGCAGGCATGCCACACACCCAATTTCAGGTTTATGATTAATTCATATTTGAGAACCAAAGCGCTCTTCCCAAACTTTTATATGCATGCAAATCACCTGAGGATCCTTTAAAATGTGAATTCTGATTCTGTCGAACTGGGGTCAACATTGTGCCATTCTAACAAGCTCCCAGGTGATGCCAGTCCTGCCAGTCTGTTGAGAGGGCAAGGCAGTACGCCAGGTGTTCTGCGATGGTGCATCAGCATCGCCTAGAACTTGTTAGAAGTGCAAATTCTACCTCCTCACCTCACACCTGCTGAATCAGAAACTCTGTGGGTAGAGTCTGCCTGTTGCCTGCTAAAATTTAAGAACCACTGAAATAAATCTTTTTTTTTCTTTTATTCTGATTACTCACAAATAAATTCATCAGTCCTCAAAAGCTCAATTAAGCAGGTCCCTGTTTGTGTCGCAGATGCTGAATGACGGAGATGTGGTAACACAAAAGGTCTCTAATTTATTCAGCATCTTTAACGTCCCCTCTGTCCCACATTAGTGGGAATTGATCTGGCAAAGGTCAAGAATTTAATTCTAGTACTGTTGGCTAACCAATGAACCTCCTAGAAGTCACATTCTTCATCTGTTGAATAGAAAGCATATAAGTGAAAGTGAGTTTTAGTAAACTGTAAAATATCCTGCAAATATGGTGGCTGTTACCGATGATCAAGCACCACAGACAGGCACAATATGCAACTTGGACTCTCAGTGCTGTGAAGAATAAGAGGCTCTTGTCCTTTCAAAGACAATGCCTTGACTTGTCCACCTGATGCCGGTCATTTCTATCCTCTGTGGGAGTCTTCTCTATTAATATTCCCTACTCATTTGCTTCTCTGTTTGGTCTCTTTACTTGGTCTCCTGTCTACCAACAAGTACAGGTTTCTTTTATCCAGAGAAAACAAAAAATGCTTTTGATTTATCCTAAAAATCAAGCACAAGTATTGCACTTTGTGCTTTCAGTGTCAGACATTCAATAACGTGTTTTTCTACTTATTAAATTATTATAGACTTGATACAGAAAAAAAATTTAGAAAGTACAAATAAAAAACAAAAGCATTTAAATAACTCAGAATTCTACTACTCCAAAAGAATCTTTTGTGCATTTCAGTGTATATCTTTATAGTCTGCTCTGCGAACACACACGTGGACCCACTGGTTTAAAAATTTCCGAAAAGGAGATCATTCTTTGTACATACATCTTTCCATACCATTAAATATAATTCCAAAAAACATTTTTTTTTTGGTTTTTCTTTTCCAGTTGTATTGAGGTAAAATTGGTATACAAAAAAATTGAATATAGTTAATGTGTACAATTTGGTGAGTATGGACATATGCATACATTTGTGTTACCATCACATCACCACAATAAGGTAATAAGCATATCCATCACCTGCAACAGTTCCCTTCTGCCTCTTTGAATTTTTTTGTTTTTGTTTTTGTGGTGAAAACACTCTAACAAATTGTTAAGTGCACAATACTTTATTATTAACTACAAGCACTATGTTGTTAACAATAAACAGAGTGAAAAGGCAAACTTTCCTTTATGGGATGGAAGAAAATATTTGCAAAGCATATCTCTGATAAGGGGGCAATTTCCAAAATATATAAAGAACTCACACAACTTAATAGCAAGAATAAATTAACAAAAATAACACAATTTTTAAAATGGGTAAAGGACTTGAACAGTCATTTCTCCAAAGAACACATGGAAAAGGCCAACAGGTATATAAAAAGATGCTCAACATCACTAATCATCAGGAAAATGCAAATCAAAACCACAATGAGATACACCTCATACCTGTTAGGACAGCTATGATTAAATACATTTTGTAAACATCATACTAATGTATGCAAAGTATCCCACTTTATACTTATATAATGATTATTTTCTACCAGTTTCTTTGTTATTTCCTGTTTCTATTATAATAATGCTGCGATTAATATCTTTACAAATAAATCTTGACATGGTATTGTTGATAACGTTCAAGATTTTTAATACTAGTTGGCAAATTTGCCCCCATTAAAAATTAAACACATTAACAACGTTGAAGTTCTGATAGCAGTTGCCCACCAGAAGTACAGGAGATTTTATCTCAGTTGCTTCTGCAGGGCATGGAGCTAGACCAAGCCTGTGAGATCTGAGTCCCCATCTGGTAACAGCTAGTCCTGCTCATTTGTAGATACTGTTGGAACCAAAACCAGTTCCCTACCCAAACACGAGGAAGAGAAACAGACTCTCAAATCTGACCCAATTATTTTATTTTGAAGAAATGACCAATAAGATGAGAATTAACCATTGAAATAGTTAACATTTCAACAAATCATATATTTGGCTTCAAATATTTTCAATGTCATTGCTTGACTAAATTTAAATTTTGTTATATTTATTATACAAAAGAAAGAAATCATCTTAAATTTGGGAAAAGGCAGAATGATGACTGCTTGGTTGATAATTACTGTTATCATTATTATTTCCTGCTTAAAAATTTTCTAATTAGCCTAGTTAATCCTCATCTGGAATTTACTGGGAATGTACCTTTGTGGTCAAGACATATTTGCAAATGTAAAAAGAAATGCTAAATGTTTGGAGTGATAGATATGCTAATTACCCTGATCTGATCATTACACATTGTATACATGTATCAAAATATCACTCTGTACCCCATAAAGATGTTCAATTATCACATGTCAATTACAAAAAGAAAAAGAAAAAAATAAACAGAATAGAAATCCATATCACTACTGATCTAAGGGTTATCCATTTTAAGTAGCTGCTGGGATTCAAATCAACATCCCAAATTTGGAGAGTCTATCTGTGTGTTTTTCGATTTGTAGGTCTGATCTGAAACCATCATTCATTTTCTGTGTACCTGGCATCTTAATGCAGGAGACCTCATTTTTCATTTGGGATCCAGCTTGTTTCTATCTGTACTGCAGTTTCAGCCATCATGGGAACAGACTGACAACTTTACACAGGACATGGTGACAATCCCAAATAAACCAGCATATGATAAATGGCTGAAATAGGCCTCAGCTCTCTACTCCACTTACTGTGACTCACATGACATGGGATGCCACAGCCATTACTTGGTTCAGTGAAACACCATAGAAACTGGAATTCCAAAAAGCTTACTTGCTGGGAATTTGTCAAAGGGCATTACATGCAATGAATTGCTCTAACTAACCAAATGCATTTCCTTGTTTTAATAGCTTCAATATGAAAAAAAAATTAATTGAAGATTTCTGCAAGAAAATAATCACAGTATTTTAATTTAAAACAACATATTTTGAGATAAAACTATGACGTACAAATCTGTAAGAAATGTGTGTATAAAAAAAAACCCAAGAGGCTTGGGTAATTCAATTATTACATAAAATAATATTTGTGTCATTTGGGAAAAACAAATTCTTCTCTTGAGGAATCAGTTTCTCTTACAGTTTTAATACTTCATAACTCAAATTCTTCAATACAGAAATGGAGGATTTATAAGAACGAGCTTAAGGCAGTAATGACAACTTTCTCAAAGGTTCTTGTTTTTTTTTTCAGCAGGTGGTGGGTGGCAGTTTAGGAGACGTGTGAACGACAATTAGCAAAAAAGGAAAAAAAAACTGCAAAACCCAGAGTGAGGTCTTCTCTTTTCTAATTGGCTTGTTGAGCTCTGGACTGAACAAGTTGTACAAAGACTACTTGTTTACAAGGTGGAAATTTCTTCTCCAGCAGGCTATTTGTGTCCCATGGGTAGCCACTGCCCTCCACTCCTCAGTTCAGCATATTTGTTAACTCTTTCAACACACGTGTGCTGAGCAGCTTCTGTGTGCTCATGTTCTGGGAACCAGAGATGACCACATCATTACCTCCAGAGGTTTCACTCTGAAAGAACAAGGCACAAAAGTAAAAATAAGCAAATAAGCACAGAGTATGCTTCAAAGGGTGGTGAAAAGTGCTCTGGAGAGAAATAGAGCAGGACTGGAGAAAGGGTGAGTTTACAGTTGCAAGTAACACAGTCAGGGAAGACACTTCTGAGGTGAAATTTGAGGACAGATGTGAAGAAGGTGAGATGCTTCACCGAGCAGGAGTGGGGAGGTGGCAGCCATTCTCTGCAGAGTCACCCACAGAGAACAAAGGAAGGTTAGCAAGTGAGAGCCTGGGGTGTTTGAGAAACAACAAGGAGGTCCCCTGGGGCTGCAGTCAGGAGACGAACTGGGAAAGTAGCTGTTATGCTAAAGGATGCTATGTCATTTTGGAACCACACTGGTGCTTGCACTCCTTAACCAGCAACCCAATCCCCCATGGGGAGGAATTTTCTTCAGCTGGAGCTGCCCTGCCAACCACAGCTAGAATCCCTTCATTGCGTGGTGGGAGATGGAATGCAGAAATCCCTTTGTGCCCTAGCTCCTACCCAAAAGCAGAGACAACTGCCAAACCATAATCCACATGGCTCACCATGCAGAAGGAGCAGAAATGGCAGTTGCTTCTATCTGACTCTTGTGGATAGAGACAGAAACCCTCATTCTCAAAGAGAAAGGAGAGGGTTAGAAGAAAAACAGCTCAATAAATCCCATTCAGACCTCAACCAAAAAGAGAGAGATTGGAAATCCAGTAGAAACTCACCCCTTTGCACCGAGGAAGCCCCTGGAGTCAGATAGTACAACAGACCCTATTCCAGGACTGAAGTTCGAATCCAGAGGAATGCTGGGGGGGTCAGGGGAGTTGCCCTGGATCACGTCCTCATCACCAGGACTGAAACTAAAACTGAGACCAAGCATGTACAGGGCTTATTGAGCCAATATGACAATTGCAACTTGGGAAATGCATAAGTCAGTTCACCCTGAGAAATGTGCTCCAAAGAGGACGAGCGGAACTTAGCACTTTATAATCACAAGAAGGGGGAAGAACCCAGAGAGAAAGAGAGAGAGACCCTCCCTAATCCCTTCATCAGTTTTTCTGTTAGTCGTACATGATGTACAGAGTATAGATTTGGGATTGTTACTAGGTTACCTCCTATATGCAGTGATCTCGGGTAAGGAAAACAAGAAAAACAAGAAGCATTCTAGGTTATTTTATACTTTCTGGTGCCATCATATCTGATTCTAAGTAAAAATGGTCTTATGATTTTGCTTTCCAGGACACGTGGACATGACTACTGACTTATCCCAGATCTCCCAAGGCACTATAATGTAGCTGACTTGGTCAGAGCAGATTTTTACAATTAATCTAGCTGATACATGGAGATTAATTAGTTGTGAAAATGGTTGTACTATGAATATTTTTTAAAGTAGACTTAAAATAATTCGATGATGGATTATACACGTAGGGCAAAAGGACATGGAAAAGAAAGAGAAAGTTCGACATTGATTCCAAGGTTTCTGTCCCGAGCAACAGGAAGAATAATCTTGTCATCAGCCGAGAAGGGGAGCTTCCCTCTGGAGTAGGTCTGGCATGGAACAGAGCTCATTTCACTGGAGCCGTGAATTTGAGATTTGTGCTAGCCGTCTGCATTAACTAGTGTGAGCTGCCATACCAAAATACCGCAAACTGGGAGGCTCAAACAACAAAAATTTATTTTGTCACCGCTTCAGAGGCTAGAAGTCCCAAGATCAAGGTGCCATTGGGGTTAGTTTCTGGAGAGGCCTCTCTTTCTGGCTTGTAGTCATCTGACTTCTTGCTGGGTCCTCACGTGGTCTTTTCTCTGTGGACATGCGGAGAGTGAGGAAAAAAAGAGGTCTCTGGTGTCGCTTCCTCTTTTTATAAGGATTCCAGTCTTATGGGATTAGGCTGCCACCTTTTTGACATCATTTAACTAAAGTTATCATTTTAAAGGCCCTATCTCTAAATGTAGTCACTTTGAGGGTTTGAGCTTCAATATATGAATTTTTTTTTCCTTTTTGTCTTTTTTTTTACTGACTGGTAATGGGATTGCAACCCTCGGTGTCGCACCCGTACCGGGGACCGGCAATGGGATCGCAACCCTCGGGTGTTGCGCCCACACCGCGCTCAGCCAGTGAGCAGGAACCGATCTCCATATGGGATCCGAA
>NW_007731892.1:51965-83905 GCF_000696425.1 Galeopterus variegatus
TGCGATCCGTTGCCGGACATGGAAAAAGACAAAAAAAAAAAAAAAAAGGTGTTGGCTGGGGATATAATTCAGAGGGTCTTCAGAATATAGTTGCTCTCTGAACTCATAAGATTAGCTAATATCACTAAGGAGTGTTTGAAATAGGAAAATAGTATTACTTATCAGTGCAAACATTTGTGTGGTTCTTGCTCCACCATTTAATAGTCATGTGGCAAGTCACTTGCCAATTCAAAGCCTCAGGGAATGCATCTGTAAAATGGGGCTCATAACAGCTCTTTGCAGAGTTAAATTAGGAGTAACTTGGATAATTCAGGAAAGACTCAAAGAGCACTTAAAATTATTATATAATGACAAAAGATAACAAGTGGTGGCAAGAGTGTGAAGAAAAGAAAACCCTTATAGACATTGGTGGGAATGTGAATTAGTACAGCCATTATGGAAAATAGTATAGAGGTTCCACATAAAATTTAAAAAAGAACTGCTGTATGATCTAGCAATCCCACTGCTAGGTATATATCCAGAGAAATTGAAATTAGCATGTCGAAAAGATATCTGCACTCTCATGTTTATTATAGCACTAT
Source organism: Galeopterus variegatus (assembly GCF_000696425.1). NCBI lineage: Eukaryota > Metazoa > Chordata > Mammalia > Dermoptera > Cynocephalidae > Galeopterus > Galeopterus variegatus. The sequence continues at coordinate 52,547 of NW_007731892.1, forward strand.
TTACAGTAGCCAAGATATGGAACCAACCTAATTGTCCATCAGTGAATGACTGGGTAAAGAAAATGTGGCATATACACACAATGGAATGCTACTCAGTCGTAAAAGAGAATAAAATTCTGCCCTTTGTGACAACCTGGATGAACCTGGAGGACTTTATGTTAAGTGAATTAAGCCAGACACAGGAAGACAAATACAGCATGACATTATTCATATGTCAAATCTAAAAGAGTTGATCTCATAGAAGTAGAGAATAGAATGATGATTACCAGAGGCTGGGGTGGCTGGGGGGGGGACAGGAGGGATGTGGAGATGATGGTCAAAGGACACATAATTACAGTTAGATAGGAGGAATAAATGTCAAGAGATCTACTGCACAGCAAGGTAATGATAGTTAATGATGATATATTGTATTCTTGAAAAATGTAGAGAGTGGATGTTATGTGCTCTCACCCCAAAAATAACTATGTGAGGTAATGCATTTGCTAATGAGCTAGATTTAGCCATTCAACCACATGTATGTACTTCAAAACTTCATGTTATACACAATAGAAACATACAATGCTATCTGTCAATTTAAAAATAATAATATAAATATTATTATTGCTGTCATATGACTCATAATGTTCTGTAAGCAATAGACTGTGTCAGTCACATATTTCAATGCCTATATCGCTTGCTGTACCAAAAATATTACATAATCTGATTAACAGACTAGATCCAGAATCATTCATTCATTAACATAATAATAATAAAAACAACTTAAAAAGTAGTATCTATTAGGTGCTGTCAGCATGCCAGATAGCAAATCATATATTGGGACAACAGGGAATATAATAGTTACTAAGACAGAGACAGACCTTACCTCACAGAGCTTAAGAATTAGAATCATATTTTGCAAACTCTTTAGAATACAGATCCAAAAACTGAAGGCAAATAAATTTAAGAGGCGTGGCCAACTGCCAGAACAAGTTAGTGGCAGTGCAACGTGCAAATCCAGACCTGATTGATTTCAAAAGCTGAATTTTTAGTAATAATGCCAGCTCAGGATGTTTCTACTCCAAAAAAATGGTGCAAGTAGGGTCCATTTCCAGAAGAATAAAAAATATCACTCAGTGAAGTAGTACTGATTCCATACTATAGATAAAAGTGTACAACAGGCAGACAAAGAAATTAAAGCAAATTACAGATCAATATACTTTATAAATTTATATACAAAAATCCTCAGTAAAATACTAGCAGACCAAACATTGCAGCAAACAAATCTAGTATAAACAACAAAAGAATTATACACCATGATCAAGTGGGATTTATCCGAAGAATGCTTCATCATATGAAAATCAAAAGAGGCAGTACAAAAAGGGAACTTCTTCTACATGATAAAGGCCACATATGAAAAACCCATAGCTAATGTTAACCCAGCTGTGAAAGACTAAATGCCCCTACCCTAAGGTCAGGAACAAGACAAGGATGCCAGTTTTTACCATTTCTATTCAACATGGTACTAGAAGTTCTAATCAAAGCAATTAGCCAACCAAAATAAGGTATATTTCCAAATAAAAAGAAAGGGAGAAAATTAGAAAATTTCCAAATTAGAAATGGAGAAGTAAAACTACTTCTATTTGCAGATGACATAATCTTACATGTAAAAATCTTAAAGAAGCCACACACACACACACACACACACAAGCAACTGTTAGAGTCAATAAGTTAATTCAGCAAAATTCCAATGGCTATTTTTACAAAAATGGAAAAACCAGTTCTCAAATTCATATTGATCTGCAAGTGACCCTTAATAGTCAAAATAATTTTGAAAAAGAAAAGCAAAGTGGGAGAACTCACACTTCCTGATTTCAAAAATTACTACAAAGCTACAGTAATAAAAAGTATGATACGGACATAAGGATAGACATGTGAAAGAATTGTGAGTACAGAAATAAACCCATATATGTCAATTGATTTTTAACAAGAGTTCAATTGGGCAAGTGTAATCTCTTCAACAAATAGTTCTGGGAAAACTGAATAGACACCTGCTAAAGAATGAAACTGGGCCACTACCTTACAACATATACAAAAATTAACTCATAATATACCAAAAATATATCAAAATTTTTAATTTTGTAAGAGCTAAAACTTATAAAACTCTTCTCAGAAAACATAGGAGCAAATCTTCATGACCTTGTATTTGGCAATGGTTTCTTTAGTATGACACAAAAACCACAAGCAGTGTATTAGTCCATTTCTGTCACTTATAACATAAATACCTGAAACTGGGTGATTTATAAAGAAAACAAAATGTATTGCTTACAGTTTCAGAGGCTGGGAAGTCCAAAATCCAGGGAACACATCTGATGAGTGTCTTGGTGGTGGCAACAGTGACCCAGAGGTCTCGCATGGCAGAAATGGCAGAGCAGAGAGGGAGATAGTTCCTCATGCACTCTCTTTTTAAAGCCCTCAAAACCACACCCCTGACCACCATTGTTAATCCATACACTGCAGCATGCTCTGACAACCTAATCACCTCTTCAACTCCCCACCTTTCAAATACCATAATAGGATTTCCCACCCTCAACAATTACAGTGGGGGTTTAAACTTCAGTGAGGTTGGGGGGTGAGGGGCATCCAATCTATAGCAAGCAGCAAAAGAAAATAAAATAGATAAATAGGACTTTATCAAAATTAAAAACTTTTGTCCATCAAAGGACACTATCAAAAGAGTGAAAAGACAACGCACAGAATAAGAGAAAATATTTGCAAATCAAATATTTCATAAAGGTCTAGTGTTCAGAATATATTAAAAAAAAACTCCTGCATCTCAACAACCAGAAGACAAACAACCCAATCAAAAAAAATGGGCAAGGGACTTGAATAGACATTTCTCCTAAGAAGATAGGCAAGTGGCCAACATGCACATTAAAAATGCACAATATCATTAGTCATTAAGGAAATTCGAATCAAAACCACAGTGAAATACCCCTTTACACCCAATAGGAACACCATAAAATTTATTTATTTTATTTTACTTTATTTATTTTTTATTGTAACATAGTTGATTGTACTATCTGTGGAGTACAGAGTTGAATATCAATACCTATGTGCAATATGTGATGCTCAAATCAGTATAATTAGTATATTCAACATTACATAATGTAATCATTTTTCATGGACCTTTACCAACTCCTCCTTTACGCCCCCCTTCCCCCTCCGCTTTTCCCTCCACTGGTAACTTCAGTTCTGTTCTCTCCTTTTGGAAATTCAATATATTATTGTGATGGCTGTTTCTTTCTTTCTTTCTTTCTTTCTTATTTTATTTATTTATTTATTTATTTATTTATATGAGTGAGGTCATATGATATTTCATTTTCTGTGCCTGGCTTATTTCATTTAACATAATTGTCTCCAAGCTCATTCATGCTGCTGAAAATGGAAAAATTTCATTCTGTTTTGTAGCTGAGTAGTATTCAATTGTGTATATGTACCATATTTTTCCTTATCCAATTGTTCATCAATGGACATTTAGGTTGGTTCCCATGCTTGGCTATTGTAAATAGAGATGCAGTAAACATGGGAGTGTTTGTCATGATGATTTTCATTTTGGGGGGGTATATACCCTGTAGTGAGATTGCTGGATTGTATAGTAGTTCTATCTGAAGTTGTCTGATAAACCTTCATACTGTTTTCCATAATTGCTGTACTAACTGTCAATCCCACCAACAGTTTAGAAGGGTTCCCCTTTCTCCACCAGCATTTGTTGTTCTCTGTCTTTTTGATAATAGACAGTCTAACTGGGGTGAGATGATATCTCAGTGTTGTTTTGATTTGCAATTCCCTGTTGATTAGCCATGTTGAGCATTTTTTCATGTACCTGTTGGCCATTCATATGTCTTCTTTTGAGAAATGTCTGTTCAGCTCCTTTGCTCATTTGTTAACTGGGTAATTTGAATTTTTGCTAAGTTGTTTGAGTTCCTTGTATATTCTGGATATTAATCCCTGGTCCAATGTATAGTTTGCATATATTTTCTCCCATTGTGCAGATTGTCTTTTCACTCTGTTGATTGTTTCTTTTGCTAAGCAGAAACATTTTATTTTAATATAATCCCATTTGTTTATTTTTTTCTTTTTTTGCCTGTCCTTTTGTGGTCTTGTTCATAAAGTCTTGCCCAATCCTACATCCTGTAGTGTTTCTGCTACATTTTCTTTTAGGAGTTTTATAGTTTCAGGTCTTACATTTAAGTCTTTAATCCATTTTGTGTTGATTTTTATTTGGTGAGAAGTACATGTCTGGTTTCATTCTTCTACACATGTATATACAGTTTTTCCAGCACTATTTATTGAAGAGTCTGTTTTTTCCCCAATGTATGTTCTTGGTTCCTTTGTCAAAGATCAGTTGGCTGTAAGTGTTTTGATTTCTAGGTTCTCTCTTTTATTCTGTTGCTCTATGTGTTTGTTTTTATGCCAGTACCATGCTATTTTTGTTACTACTGTTCTGTAGTATAGTTTGAAGGCAGGTAGTGTAATGCCTCCAGCTTTATTTTTTGTTGTTGTTCGGTATTGCTTTGGCTATTTGCTGTCTTTTTTTTGTTCTCTATGAATGCTAGGATGTTTTTTTTCTATTTCAGTGAAGAATGTCATTGATATTTTTATGGAGATTGCATTGAATCTGTAGATAGCTTTGGGTAGTATGGACATTTGTACAATGCTAATTCTTCCAGTCCATGAACATGGAATGTCTTTCCATCTTTTGGTTTCCTCTTTAATTTCTTTAAGCAGTGATTTGTAGTTCTTGTATTGGTCTTTCACCTCTTTGGTTAAATTTATTCCCAGGCATTTTATTTTATTGATAGCTGTTGTAAATGTCCTTGCTTTCTTGATTTTTCTGCTAGTTAGTTGCTGGTATATAGAAATGCTACTGATTTTTGTGTATTTATTTTATATCCTGCAACTTTATTGAATTGGTTTATCAGCTCTAAGAGTTTTTTGGTAAAGGTATATAGGATTGGTGTTGCTCCCACACCTCGCTCAGCCAGTGAGCGGGAACCGGTCTGTATGTGGGATCCGAACCCTCGGCGGGAGCGCCACTGCGCTTCCCAAGTGGCGCACTGTAGCAGTGCGCCACCGGGCCGGCCCGAAATCATGATATTTCTTTATGCCCTTTACCTGACCTATCACTTCTCAAACCTCCTCCTTCCCTCCCCTCCATCTCTAGTATCCTTAGGTTTGTTCTCTCTTTCTGGAAGTTCAAAGTATTGTTGTGGCCTTTTCTTTCTTTCTTTCCTTCATTCCTTCCTTCTACCCTCCCTCCCTCCCTCCTTCCCTCCCTTCCTTCCTAGCAGCCAGTTATGAGTGAGAACATGCGGTATTTCTGTTTCTTTGTCTGGTTTATTTCACTTAACATAATTTTTTCCAGACTCATCCATGTGTTGAAAATGGCAGAATTTCATTCTTTTTTATGGCTGAGTACTATTCCATTGTGCATACATACCACATTTTCCTTATCCAGTCATCTGTCAATGGACACTTAGTTTGCTTCCATATTTTGGTTATTGTAAATACAGGTGCAATGAATGTGGGAGTACAGGTATCACTTCAACATGATAATTTCCATTTGTTTGGATGTATACCCAGTAGTGGGATTGCTAGATCTTATGGTAGTTCTATTTGTAGTTGTTGGAGAAATCTCCATACTGTTTTCCACAATAGCTGTGTTAATTTCCAGTCCCACCAACAGTGTGGAAGAGTTCCCCTATCCCCACATTCTTGCCAACATTTGTTATTCTCAGTCTTTTTAATAGTAGCCAGTCTAACTAGGGTGAGATGATATATCAGTGTGGTTTTGATTTCTATTTCTCTGATGACAAGTGATGCTGAGAATTTTTTCACGTACCTGTTCACCATTTGTATGTCTTCCTTTGAAAAAATGTCTATTCATTTCCTTTGCCCATTTTTTAATTGGATCATTTGTTTTTTTACTATGTAGTTGTTTGAGTTCTTTGTATATTCTGGATATTAATCCTTGTTGGATGCAGAGATTGCAAATATTTTCTCCCACTCTGTAGGTTGTCTTTTCACTCTGTTTATTGTTTCTTTTGCTGTACAGAAGCTTTTTCGTTTGATATAATCCCATTTGTTTATTTTTCCTTTTGTTGTCCGTGCTTTTAGAGTCAAATTCATAAAGTTTTTGCCCAGTCCTACTTCTTAAAGTTTGCTCCCTATGTTTTCTTCTAGGAATTTTATAATTTCAGGTCTTATATTTAGGTCTTTAATCCATCTTGAGTTGATTATGGTATATGGCATAAGGTATTTTTGTTTCATTCTTTTACATATAGATGTCCAGTTTTCCCAGCACCATTTATTGAAGAGTCTATATATTCCCCAATGTGTGTTCTTAGTGGCTTTGTTGAAGATTAGTTGTCTATAAGTTTGTGGACTGATTTCTGGGTTTTCTATTCTATTCCGTCAGCCTGGCTGTCTGTTTTTACTCCAATACCATGCTGTTTTGTATGATTTACTATAGCTTTGAAGTATAATTTGAAGTCAGATAGTGTTATGCCTCTGGATTTTTTTTAAAAAGTAGAAAGTATGTACTGTACATGAAGTGGAGAAATTGAAACACACTTTACTTGTAGGGTGCTTAGCCAGTGTGGAAAAGTTTGGCAATTCCACTATAAGTAAATCATAAAATTCCCATAAGACCTAGCAATTCCACTCCCATAATACAAAAGAATTGAAAACAGATGTTCAAAAAAAAATTTTATGTGGATGTTTATAGCAAATCTATTCACAATAGGCAAAACGTAGAAACAACCCAAATGTTATCAAGAAATAAACCCAAAATGTCCATCAACAGATAAATACTCAACAAAATACGGTAGGATCATAAAATGGAATTTTTTTAGTTATAAAAGAGAATAAAGTACTGACACAGGCTACAACATAGATGAACCTTGAAAACATTATGCTACGAGAAAGAAACCAGACACAAAAGCCACATATTTTATGATTCCATTTATATGGGATATCCAAAATAAGCAAATCCACAGGGACAGAAAATGGATTAGTGGTTGCCAGGGCTGGGAAGACTTAACAAATGGAAAATGATTGCTTACTGGGTACAGGTTTTCCATTGGGGGTGATGAAAAGTTCTAGAACCAGATAATGGTAATTGGTGTGTAACAATGTGATGTACTTAATTCTATTGCCTTGTGCACTTTTTAAAATGTATTTATTTTAATTTTTTTACTATACATATTTGTGGAGTACAAGGTAGACTTCAATAGATGTGTACAATGCGTGATGGTCAAATCAGGATAGTTTAGCTTATTCATCATTACAACTCATAACCATTCTTTGTGTCCATTAACCAATTTCTCATTAACCTCCTTCCCTCCCCTCCCCCTCCCCTTTCCACCTCTAGTAACCACAGTTCTGTTCTCTCCTTCTAAGAGTTCAACGTATTATTGTGATTGTTGTTTATTTCTTTCTCTATCTCTTTTTTTATTGTTTGTTTATTTATGAATTCAGCTCCCACTTCAGAGTGAGGACATGTAGTATTTCTCTTTTGTACCTGGGTTGTTTCATTTAGCATAATTTTCTCCAGACTCATCCATGTTGCTACAAAGGGCTAACCTCCTTCCCTCCCCTCCCCCTCCCCTTTCCACCTCTAGTAACCACAGTTCTGTTCTCTCCTTCTAAGAGTTCAATGTATTATTGTGATTGTTGTTTATTTCTTTCTCTATCTCTTTTTTTATTGTTTGTTTATTTATGAATTCAGCTCCCACTTCAGAGTGAGGACATGTAGTATTTCTCTTTTGTACCTGGGTTGTTTCATTTAGCATAATTTTCTCCAGACTCATCCATGTTGCTACAAAGGGCAGAATTTCATTCTTTTTTATGGCTGAGTAGTATTCCATTGTGTGTATATACCACAGTTTCCTTATCCAGCTCTATTTACAATAGCCATGCCAAGGAACCAACCTAAATGTCCATTGATGGATGACTTGTACACTTTTACAGTGGTAAACTTATATTCTTAACATACTATTAAGAAAAATGTTAGCTTATCACTGAGTTACACCCCAATAATGAAATGGTTGTATTTGTTTTAAAAAAGAATCTACAGAAGCGTGTGCCAAATTAGGATAATGAGCAAATATGTCAGACTGTCTCCTCAGCTATGTGATTAAGCCTCATGGAGATAGACTTGAGTCTTACACTCTGTAGCAATGTTTGGCAGTATACAAACCTGCAGTAATGTTCTATTCATAAAAAGAAATCATTCTGTGTGTACGATGAAATTATAATTATCCAAGAGGGGAAAAAAATCCCCAAACCTTCTTTTCCTCCAGTTTCATTCCCTTGATATTCACCATCACCCTCTGTCTCCGCTCTTAATGCTCCAGGGGATAAAATAAATGTCTTATGATTATAAGGGCTTTATGAAACACTTTGTCCTTTGGGGGTCAGTATATACTTCTCATTCTGGAAACACTGTGAGCCATCCTCACTCCTTGACTACCAATTATTTCAGGAAAAAAATAGATGCTTTTTTCTAGTTCAAACCCATTCTGACTTAAAGACCTAAGAATGTGTTCCTTAGACGTGAATTTGAACAGAACCTGGCACATCGGCCACTGACTTGGAGATTTCCAACATTTTGGGGGCTTTAAAATCCCTTGGCTAATCTCCCGATTTTTAGTGCCATATGCACTGACTTTACAAATGATATCAGTCCTTGAAATAAAATATTTCCCATTTTACAACTACATTTTCAGCCTGCATAAAAGGAGATGATGCTGCTAGCTCACCATCAGTAAGTGAAATTCTTGGGTTTTTTGTTTGCTTTTCATGGTATTTAAGATAAACTGGGATCACAGACTTTCTAGTAATTCCAACTAAGGGTGATGAGCACTGATCCCTTTAAATGATCTGATTTTATTTTGTGATAGTCTTTGATATTCCAGCATGGGGTACCATTTGTAACTGCATGGTTAACTCAGACAAAATTTGAGCTCAAGACATTTCATTACTGTTCCTATGCCATCTTTCTTTTTCATAATGGCATAGGACTTGGGGTGACATCACATTTTGAAGAGTGAGTTTTTATTGGGACAGTTTTGGCAAATCTCTGTGGATGAGCAAATCTCTTCCTTTACCAGAAATGTTCTTTTTTTCTAAGAATCTGGATATCTCGGGTGTAGCTCCAGTACTACTGAGCAGCTCCGGAGCTTGGGGTGTGCCACTGAACATTTCTAGAAATAGATCAGATCATCAGAAAGGTCTCTTTTCAGTCAAAACCTTCTACTTAACTATTATCTCATGAATGACCTATGGTCCTTCTCTTGGCAACATTTATACATCTTCTGCATATTATCAATTGTGAGTCAACCCAGTTTCTATCTCTATACAGAGTGGATATTTACACCACAGGTGACAATGCAGTTGTCAGTTTAACCTTTTATTTTTCAGTTCATCTGTGGGGACTCTATATTTGAGACAAGCACTTTGTGTCATGATTCAGTTGCACATAACTATTCAAATTCACCTCTTTTCTCCCACATCCACTTTATGAAACCACCCACATTCTGACAAGTCTCAACTTCCTTCCTGATTTGGAGGAGGTCAGAATGTTTTCTCCTGGATGCTTTCCCCCAGAGTATCTATGCTCTCCTGACCTGCAAATCAGACCACTGTCTCAGCATTCTGGCACAGTAAAATCCACACTGGTACAGCTTCCATGGGTGAATTTTGGCAAATGCAAGAAGCCCTATTTTTATATATGTGCAATAGAGACCCTGCATGTTTTTTTAAATGCTTTGAATGTACTCTCTGGGATTTTAAGATAACTGACATTTGCATTTACAACCGCTCTGTTCCAAAACCTGGATGAACTCTACTTATAATAAATTGATTCTTCTTTTTAAAATACAGTTTTGAACAAATTAATGCATTTGTAAAAAGAGCCCCAGAGGTTTTTCAGGGACATCTGAAGCAGACTAAGTTGGCCATTTTCCCCACAGGAACTTCTGGCTTCTCACACTGTCCCTGCTAGGTCATTTCTCCTGTATAAAAGCAGAGGGTAGTCTGAGTCACCTCTGCCTGCCTCTGGCATTTCCAAGAGTTCTGTCCTGACAACATTCCTGCAATGTTGTGCTGCGTGTCCCTTAACTATGCCTTTATATAACTCTACTCCTGCCTCTACCGTAACATTCTAACAACTGCTTCACAATGGGTTCATTCAATGAATATTGATTGAGGAACTTCTGGGTATCAGACACTGGGCTTGGCACTGAGGACCTAGAAGTAAACACAATAAACAGAACCCGTGGCTCCATGATAGCTTAATAAATGAGTAGTGTGTTTATTGTAAGGCAGTTAAGTTTACATGTAAAAATAAATCAGGAAAGGGGGAGAAGGGAGCTGAGAGGTTTTTAATATATAATACAGTGAAGGGGGCCTTGGTTAGAAGTTGACTTTTGAAGAATGACCCCAAGGAGGTGAGAAAGTGGGTGTGTGGATATCTTGGGGGAAAAGCACTGCAAGCCTTAGCCAAGACAACAGGGGTGTTGAGCAGTACAATGATATGATCCTATTATATCTTAATCTAATCCTCTGGCTGCTTTGTTGAGGATATTTGGAAGGGGAGCAAGAGGGAAAACACACAGGCAAGTTAGAATATTAGATCAAAGTTCAAGTGATAAATGATGGCAAGATGGGCCAGGGTGGTAGTACCAGAGGTGGTGAGAAGTGATGAGAATTGGATTATATTTAATAATAAAGCAAACATTTGCTGCTGCTTGTGGGATTTCAGAGAGTACAATTCTAATGCCTGTGCATTAGTGGTTCATCACATGAAACACCACCCTCCGCCCAACTAACATTTCATCACTAAACATTTAGGCCACATCCAGATGTGGCTACTATAAGTAATATTTCAATTCAAAAAAATCAGTGCCAAGAATTATGCAGTAATGTCGATTCTGCACAACCGTCCCCATCCCTGCTGCTATGCATGTTCCCACGTCTTTTATCATACATTCCATATTGGCCATTAGGAAGGTAAATGCAACACCATTCACGAAGCAGTTGGGTGGATGCTTTTGAGACCTATGGGTATAAAATTTATGTTTAATGTTTGCTAATGGATGTAATTATTTCATGTCACACACCCTGTGCCCCCCATCCACCCACAGGTGGCCTTTTTGCCCCACTCCCAGCTGCATATGATGATGGGAATAGCCAATGTAAGTTCTCCAGAAGTCTTTGTACTGCTGGGCTTCTCTGCATGGCCCTCGCTAGAGCCCATCCTCTTCCTCCTTGTCTTGGGGTTTTATGTGCTATCTGTCTTGGGCAATGGCATCATCATTGTGGTCTCTCGTGTGGACGTGCACCTCCACACACCTATGTACTTCTTTCTTGCCAACCTCTCCTTCCTGGACATTAGCTTCACCACGAGCATTGTCCCGCAATTCCTGGTCAACCTCTGGGGGCCACAGAAAACCATAAGCTATGGAGGGTGTGTGGTCCAGTTCTACATCTCCCATTGGCTGGGAGCCACCGAGTGTGTCCTCCTGGCTGTCATGTCCTATGACCGCTATGCTGCCGTCTGCAGGCCACTCCACTATACTGTCATTATGCATCCGCAGCTCTGCCTCGGCCTGGCCTTTGTCTCATGGCTGGCAGGTCTGACCACCAGCATGGTGGGCTCCACCCTCACCATGCTCCTACCACTGTGTGGGAACAATCACATCGACCACTTCTTCTGTGAGATGCCCCTCATTATGCAACTGGCTTGTGTGGACACCAGCCTCAATGAGGTGGAGATGTACCTGGCCAGTTTTATCTTTGTGGTCTTGCCTCTGGGGCTCATCCTAGCCTCGTATGGCCACATCGCCTGGGCTGTGTTGAAGATCAAGTCAGCAGAAGGGCAGAGAAAGGCATTCAACACCTGCTCGTCCCACGTGGCAGTCGTGTCCCTGCTTTATGGGAGCATCATCTTCATGTATCTCCAGCCCACCAAGAGCAACTCTCACGAGCAGGGCAAGTTCATAGCTCTCTTCTACACCGTAGTCACCCCCACGCTGAACCCACTTATCTACACCCTGAGGAACAAGGATGTGAAGAGTGCCCTCAGGCACATTGTATTAGAGAACTGCTGTGGCTTTGCAGGGAAATGGGGACAAATTTAGAGAGTCTAGTCATTTCTGAGGAGAAAGAACAAGTTTAAAAATATCAAATTTTATCTTGGAGGGCACAATATTTGGAATGTCATTTCTGTTTTGATATTGCTTGAGCTCAAGGTAGGTAGAAATCTGAAATGAGTGTGCCTATGTACTATTGTCAGACCAAGGTTAAGAGAAGATACTTTGGTTTTATTTTTTGCTAATTATCATATTGTTTTAAACGTTTTTATCGGGCCGGCCCAGTGGCACACTCGGTAGAGTGCAGCACTTGGGAGTGCAGCGGTGCTCCCGCCGAGGGTTTGGATCCCATGTGGAGACCGGTCCACTCACTGGTTGAGCGCAGTGTGGGCGCAACACTGAGGGTTGCGATCCCGTTACCGGTCACGAAAAAAGACAAAAAGGAAAAAAAAAAGTTTTTATCATTGTATATGTTACATATATGATGATTATCATCTCATTCTGTTAATTACTTATATTGTTTTATATATGTGTGTGTGTGTGTTATATATATATATATGTCACTATACTATTTATATGTCTGCCATTGAGAGTGCCTAATCTGTGTGAAGTCCCTTACATTTTGCTCAATATTTCTAGTGACTCTAATGACACTTTTCCAAGTATTTCTAATATCAGTAGACATTATTAACCTCATAAAGGTTAGGTAATTACAGAGCTATTAAGGTTTTAAACTGAGATTTAAGTCCAGCTCTATCAATTCATAGATGTGCTTACAATTATGCCTATAACCCCTCATGGTGTAATAAGACATATCATTATACATAGCACAGAACTTCTAAAACCCTCATAATTTCCCAAGAGATAGTGATGATTAAGAGTGTCCTTTGCTATTCATAACAAGCCCCTTTCAACCACACCTGAGTCTGTGCCAGTAAAGTGACTCTTGGTGGGCCTCTAGATAGCTTTCGGAAGGGGGCTTGTTGTCCAAGGATCCAATCATGAGATTAGAGGGTCAGAACTTTCAGTCCCACCCCAGATTTCCAGAGAGAAGACGAGACTGAAGATTAAGTCCAGTCACAAATGGCCAATGATTTAATCAATCATGCCTACATGACGGAACCTCCTAAACGATGAGGTTCAGAGACTTTCTGGGTTATTGAACACTTCCACGTGCCAAGAGGGTGACATGCTCCAAACCCCACAGGTTCAAAACTTCCTGTGCTCAAGCCCCTTCCAGACCCAGCCCTACGTACATCTTCATCAGGCTTTTCATTTGTATTCTTTATAATATCCTTTATAATAAACAAGTAAACATAAGTAAAATGCCGTCCTGAGTTCTGTGAGACATTCTAGCAAATTATCAAAGCAGATAAGAACCCCTGATTTACAGGTGGCAACCTGAGACTTGTGACTGCTGTCTGAACTGAGGACAGTCTTGCGAGCACAGCCCTCCAACCTGTGGAATCCGACACTAACTCCAAGTAGTTAGTGTTGGAACTGAACTGAATCATAGGAGACCCAGTTAGTGTCCAGAGAATTGGAGAACTGGTTGGTGGTGGAGGAAAAACCAACACATTTGGTACCAGAAGTGTTGTGAGTAAAAACAGTCCTCCCTTGAAGGAGGAAGAATCTAAAGATGCAAATGTCTCAAGGGTAGAACTTTGAGTTGGATTGTCAGTAATCTAGTGGTTTCATCAATAACACACTACACTGATTTATGTCTAATTACTGAACAACAGAGTTTCCTATTCAGCTCTAGACTTTCTGTTTTCAGGAAATGTAAGGACACTCACTAGTATATTTTCTTATTTATTTAATATGTCCAAGCATGCATTCATCATTCTTAAAATGAGCTCTATTTCCGGAGGTTGTAAAAATGAGCACACAACACTGCCCTAAGACAGACAGGTCAAGTTCATAGAGCAGTCACTGGCTTTGTTGCTGTAAAGCTCTAAATAGTGTTGTGAAGTTGATAATATTCACAATTTAGAGGTGGGAAAATACTGATCAGAGAGAAAGATTATATTTATGTTCATTTTTGAGTATTACATAAGTTGGAAAAATCAGTCATTTATTTGCAACAATATTTTGCAAGGTTATTATTTAGGCGGCTTTTTTTCTCCAAAATCCTGCCTTCAAAACAAATTTCCTCCACTTTTCTGAATTAAACACGTTCCTATATGTCACAACTAGTCTTCCAGACTTCTCATTTGATTAATATGAGCAGACATTGGGAGATGTGGGTCTTGGATAAAAATGCAAATACAGTATTGAGGTTCATAACAGTTCACCCTTAGCAACTATTAACTCTTCAGAACAGCTTTGTTTCTAATGGAAATTGAGTTCATAGGTCTGTAGAAAATGGGAACCAATAATTCATATGTGTATGTATTTATTGTTAAAATAAAATAAGAATATGATTAAAAACTTGTGAAAACGAAAGGTTACCCACATTCTACCAAAATACTGATTCTTTTACACATTCTTCTCTACCCAATTCCCAAATGTTTGCTCATTCACATGTGAGGATTAGCATAGTGTGGGCACAACTTTTTATTTCCTTTGCTAATAAGGATAACAACGATTACATCTGACATACATTGAGTGCTTATATTGCGAGTCACATTTCTAGGCAGTTTATCTGAGTTCACTCATTTAATTTTCATAATAAAGCTGTTAATAAGGTAGTATCATTCTCCCTGTTTTATAATTGAGAAAACTAAGGCCAAATTAGCAGAGCTTAGATGCAAGGTAACTCTTATTTTGATGTGGGCAGTTGGTTTTAGAGTGTTCTGCTGCTGCTTGACTACTTCCTTCATTAAGTGACATAAAAATGTCCACATGGACATAGTCTTTGTAAAGTTTTTGAAAACAGTGTATAACATTCCAATGAATGGATATTCCTTGGTTTCTATCAATTGTTATTTGTAGGCAGCCAGGTTATTTTTATTTTATTTTTTGCTATGTTATATAATGTGGGTAGGTTTCTTTCTTCTACTTAATTATTGTCTTAAGATAATCCCCAGAGTGTAAACCATAAGATGAAAAGGGAAACAGATTGTGATGCAGCTCAATTTACTTCACGAATCTGCCTTAAAAAAATAAAGAAATCTCGGGGCCAGCCCGGTGGCGCACTGGATAGTGCGCCGCTTGGGAAGCGTGGCAGCGCTCCCGCCCGAGGGTTCGGATCCCACATACAGACCGGTTCCCACTCACTGGCTGAGCGAGGCGCGGGAGCAACACCGAGGGCTGCAATCCCGTTGCCGGTCCCCGGTCCATTGCCGGTCGCCGGTCCGGTGCGGGGGCAACACTGAGAGTTGCGATCTGTTGCCGGACACGGAAAAAGACAAAAGACCAAAAAAGAAAAAAGAAAAAAAAAAAAAAAGAAATCTTGAATTCTGCTAACCTCATCACATGTACCTCAACCACCACCTGTATACTGCATATTACATCATACCTATTTACTTTTTAAAATTTATTTATCTTTAATTGACCCATATTGATTGTACATATGTATGGGGTTCAGAGTTATATTTCAATACATGTACACAATGTGTGATGATCAAGTCAGGGTAATTAGCATATTCATCATTGCAAAAATTTTATTCTTTCTTTGTGATGAAAACATTTGAGTCTCTCTCTGCTGAACATTTGAGAACACACTATAAATAATCATTAATTATAGATGCCTATCACCACAAAACTTCTTTTTGCCAGCCAGCTGTCATTTTGTGTCCATTAACCAACCTTTCTCTCCCCCTGATCCCTTCCCAGCCTCCAGTAACCACAATCCTACTCTCTACTTCTAAAAACTCAACTTTTGTTTTTTAGCTCTCACATAGGAGTGAAGACATGCTGTATTTATCTTTCAGTGCCTGACTTATTTTACTTGAGATAATGTTTTTTCCAGGCTCATCCATGTTGCCACAAATGAAAAGATTCCATTCTTTTTCACGGCTGACTAGTATTTCATTGTGTGTGTATATATATATATATATATATATATATATATATATATATATGTACCACATTTTCTTCACCCATTCATCTGTTGATTAATACCGAGGATGATTCCATATCTTGGCTGTTGTGAATAGTGCTGCAATAATGTGGGGGTGCAGATATTTCTTTGTCTACCTACTTATTTTAATAAATTCTCTATTTCATATTGCATCACCCTACACTTCCCTATAAAGCATCCCAGGTATCAGACCCGGGAGTACACAGCACCACTTTCCCCTCTGCAGTGAGAAAAGGGTGGCCACGCTTTTTCTCTGAGATGGAGAAAAGAGGAGAAGTAACGCAGCAGGTACCCTCGGAGTCAGAGACACATGGAAACTTCAGTGTATGAATGGGGACCCCCTGACTCATACACTAATGTTAACATTAGTAACTAATGTTACTAAATGGAGTTCATTGGCATTTTTTACTCAATTTAGTACACAAAAAATGAAGAGGAAAGAACTAATGGGGAAAAATAATTTAAAAAGCATTAAATGAAAATGTTTACAATCTGAAAAAAAATTTTTTTAATCTGAATACTAAAAACTTTCCCTGACTCCTTGGAAGGATGAATGAAAAGTCACCTCCGGAATTTGGATGAACTGTTATTTTCCTTCGCTTGCTCATGGCTTTGTTTAAGCTCAGTAGCCGAGTTTTTGGAGCTTCCAGAGAGAGGAAGGGCCGGGAGGACTCTCTGGAATCTCTGTTTCCCCACATGCAGCATCCTCTTGACCTCGCAGCAGGGTGTCTACTTAAGACACGAGTGCAGCTTCTCATCGGTTTATTCAGGGACAACAGGCAAAGCTGGGCTGCCAGAGCCACGGAAGACTGCGCTGGGCTCTGCCCCGTTCACTTCTCAGCCCTTGCCTGGCACAGAGGAGAACAATGACCATTACGTGCACTTTCCTCTCAGGCTGACTGGTCATTTGCCAGCCTAACTGTTACATAAATGCTTAAGAGAAAATGAAGAACTCTTGGGAACCCCCCAACAGAACCATCCTGAGGCACTGAAGCCTAAGGAAGAGTGAGGGATGATCTTTCTAGAGGGAAGTTCCATCCTACTTGGATTTAAGTCATAGTGAAAGGGAGAGAAAATGCTTGCATGCCGTATTGGAAACTACCTATCTTTCTTTATTGGGTCCTTTTTATGCCCAATATGTCAGAATCCTCTAGGCCCTGTCATTATTCCTGATCCTCTTGCAGGGACCACTAGTCTTTGATGGCTTTTCTCAGAATCAAACAGACCCTGGATCATCACAAGCCCAGTCTGGGAATCCCTGACCTGCTGCTTGGGTCTCCTCCCATGCTACCCACTATGAAGGCCATGTTTCACTGGCGCATGCACAGCCTGGAAATGTGGGCAGTGAAAGACCCAGGCCACACTGAGCATGGGGACAGAAGCCGATGGAGACACACTTCCAGATCTGAGATGCATTTGTACAGCTCCAAGGCCCCAGAAGGATGAAGCACCAGTCACACTTGGTCATAGCCAAACGCATCCTTGTCCTTCGCCTGCTTTCCTGACCACAGCATCATAGACCATCTGTGCTGGACCCAGCCTCAGCCTTGGAGACACCAGAACTAAGGCAACTTCCCCAAGCTCAGCAAGCTCAGCACACACTAGTTTGTCTTCCTAAGTGAAGTGTTACAAGCCAGATAGTATCAAAACTTTGAAGTTTAAAAGCTATAATCTGTAATCACACTCAGCCTGGCAAGCTCCACATGATAAGAGAGGAATGCAAGAACTGGGAAATCAACCCAGAGAATAGCAGGCTCAAGACTTCCTGGCAAATGAGTTCACTTAATAGATCACAGATATTTTCCCATTCAATATATGCTGCACATGCATGCTGCAAACCTAATGGCCATGGCATTTTCCCATTTTCACTATTACAGATGAAGCAAACTAGACTACTAGTCCTAGGAGATGAATCTTTGAGTAAGGAGTCAAATGGTGTTCACATGTTTACATTTTATGGACATGTTTAAGTTTTCCTTCAGAGACTATAAATTTACACTTTTGCCAACAACATGTGCAAAGACAGTCTCACAATTTCACAACACTGGATTTTGTCAATTTTTTCAATATTTCCTTGTAAATCTTAACTCATTATCACTTTACTTTGCATTGATTTAATCATTAGCGAGAAGTAACATCTTCTGATATGCTTTGGGATTATTTATGTTTCTTCACTAAATTCTTTTTTTTTCTTTTTTTCATATTTTGACTGTTTTTACTTTTGGTTATTGACTGATGAAGGGACACTTTGTTATCAAATCATTTTCCCAGTGGGACGTTTTGCTATATTTTTGTTTCCTTCGTGGTAAAAAGTTTTAAATTTTATGTATTAAACTTTACCAGTTATGTCTTTATATCTTGTTGTGGGATCATTCATTATTTTATTCAGTGAAATGTACTATTATTTAATCATAGCTTATGTATGTGGCCTGTTCTGAGAACTGGAGATGCAAGAATAAACAAATGATGTCACTGCCTTCACGTGATGTACAAGTTCAAGGAAGAGAGGATGATCACCCAGGAAGCAAGCAAATGGAAAACGTAGGTTAAGAAGAGATAGATGAGCCCGAAGAAGGTGGCATGAGGTCTGGGAGTTCATAAAGCCATTTGAGCTCTCCCTGATGAAAGAGGAAGGGAGCCCCACATATGCATTTGGAGAGCATCCCAAGGAGAGGGGGCAGCCAGAGTAGGCTTTAGAAGAGGAAGGGCTGCACGCAAGGCAAGTCTGGTAGAAAGTCTTTCCTCAAAGTGAAGGAAAAAAAGGATGGTGGAAATGAGGTCTGACAGATCCCTAAGGGGTGCAGGTAATGAGGGTCTTAAAGACCCTGGATGAGGGCCGGCCCGGTGGCGCACTGCTATAGTGCACCACCTGGGAAGCGCGGCGGCGCTCCCGCCGAGGGTTCAGATCCCACATACAGACCGGTTCCCGCTCACTGGCTGAGCGAGGCACGGGAGCAACACCGAGGGTTGCGATCCTGTTGCCGGTCCCGGTCCGGTCCGGGGGCGACACTGAGGGTTGCGATCCGTTGCCGGACACGGAAAAAGACAAAAAAAAAAGACCCTGGATGAGCATTGAGTTTTCTATTTTCAGACTATTTGGGAAAGAGAGAGGGCATGACATGCCTTCTTGTTTAAAGTTGTGCTTAGAAATGGCCACCATCTCCAAGATTATGTTTATTTTGTTGCTTTATGGTTTTCTATTTTATGCTTAGCTTTTCAGTCCATTGTATCTGCAGCATATGTATGTGTGTGTGTGAGAGAGAGAGACACAGAGAGAAAGAGATTTGTTACTTAATATTTTCCAAATGTTTATTCGATAGACGCCCTCTTCTCTTAGTGTAATATCCACAATTTCTTTAACCTTTAATAATTCAATTAGGAAATCTGAACTGAAAATATAAGTAAAGACTATCCTGTTTGGGGAAACAGCTATTTAAACATGATGAAAGAAATACGAAAACTGTGCATGCCCTAAAGAGTTTAGAGTTTTAAAAGAAGGCAAAACATGTAAATTTTCTATAGCTTTTTGGAAATTAATAATAAAGACTGTATTAGTCTGGGTTCTCCAGAAAAGTAGAACGAATAGAAAAAGAGAAAGAGAAATTTTAAAGAAATGGCTTACAAGATTGTGGCGGCTGGTAAGTACGAACTCTACAGGGCAAGCTGGAGACCCAGGATAGAGATCATTTCTCCACAGACTCCAAGAGCACGCTGCAGGCAGAATGCCCTCTTCCTTGGGACACCTCAGTTTGTTTTCTCTTAATGTCTTTAACTGATTGGATGAGACCCACCAACATGACAGCGGATAATTTGCTTTACTCAAAATCTGCTGATTTAAATGTTAACCTCACCTTTAAAAATATTTTCACAACAACATCCAGACTGGTGTTTGACCAAATATGTGGGTGCTGTGGCCTAGCCAATTTGACACATAAAATTAACCATCACAGAGATTAAGTAGTTTCTGGAAATAGTTGAAATTGTGTTTATTTTTACAACATAATCAAAGACTCTCATTTTTACTTTTTACTGTAAATTTCAAGGAAAAAATGAAGTAAACTATGGCTTGCCATTAAATCTTAAAACATTCCTACTTCAGAATTTTCAAAAGGTAAAAATACATAAGTTTAAAAAATTACAGTTTCATTTTCATCATAAGTAGCATTATCATAATTATCACTGTCATCTCAACCCAGGTAATTCCGCTCATATTAAGCTGCTGTGGTTCCTCGCTCCCCACACTCTTCCTGTCCATATGCTACCACATCACAATTCCTCCATGATCCTATGTTCTCCTTAGAGTCATATCCCTACGTTTTTCCCTACTACAAACATAGTGACTACACGGAAGCTTGTTGCAACAGAAACTCTCTGAGTAAGTGACTTTCAAACTTTTTTATCCACTATTGAAAAACACATTTGACATGCACATGCATACACGTGTGTGCACTAACACACAACTGACTCAGCCTACCATGTGTAGTCCTTTCTGAAATTTTCTATTTCATTTCATCCTATTTCTATTTCATTTCACTTTTAAATGATTGCTCCAGTCATTAAATTGATTTCATGATCCATAAATTGCATATGACCTGAATTATAAAGGAAACACTGCATTTAGTCAAGCAGTTATAAATTACCAGCATGGCACAGGGGGAGTGCAGTGGGGGAGAAAAGGGGCAGGCAACAGCCTGAAGAAGTTACAATGTTACAGTTTCAACTCCACAAGGGTCTGGAAAATTCAGAACTAAAGGGCAAATGGGAAGGAACAAGTGTACTCCAGAACAACACCCCCACAGACACACACACACTTTTCTGTATGGTGTCTCCTTCCTCTTGCATCTGACCTAATATTGACTTTACAGTTCACTGGAATCAGAATCAAAAAAAAAAAAAAAAAAAAAAAAAAAAAAAAAATTATCTCTTTGTAAAACCCCACTGAGCAAAGAGGAAGCAGCATCTCTCTTTCCACCAGCACATTATCTTTTGCAATTAACTCTGTTACTTTGAAGGTCACGGAGGGTCCCTCCAGCTGCAAGCAAGGCACAAATTATTGAGTCTAGAACCCCTGAAAAAGACAAAAGCCTGCTCTGCTCCGTTCACGTTCCCACCTTTTTATATGCCATTGTGCATCGTTGTTGTCTTGGAACAGAGAAGACTTCACAGACCCTAAGGAATCCCAGGATAAGTGTTGTATGCCTATCTCAGTGTCCTCCTGTGTACAGCAGGCTGCAATCTTTCCCCAGAACCTTCCATATGGCCTTCATCATGTCTTTCTCATCGTGTAGATGAAGGGATTCAGAGTAGGGGTCACAAGGCAGTAGAAGAGGGTGAGGAACTCGCCCTGATCCTGGCTTGCCACGTTCCTGGGCTGCACGTACATGTAGATGATGGAACTGTAGAAAAGGGACACCACAGCCATGTGGGAGGAGCAGGTGTCGAAGGCCTTGCGCCTCCCGGCTGCAGCCTGGATCTGAAGCACTGCAGCCACGATGTAGCTGTAGGAGACCAGTATCATGGCGAGAGGCACAAGGACAATGGGGATGGCCAGGGAGAAAGCCACGCCTTCAACCCGGCCGGTGTCCACACAGGAAATGCAGATGATGGCTGGCATCTCACACACAAAGTGGTTGATGCAGGGGTGACCACACTGCCCAAGGGACATGGTCAGTGGCGACATCAGGATGGAGTTGGCAATCCCGCTGAGCCAGGCGAAGGCTGCCAGCTGCACACACAGCTGCGGGTGCATGATGGTCATGTAGTGGAGCAGCTTGCAGACAGCAACAACGTGGTCATAGGCCATGACTGAGAGGAGAATGCACTCAATGCCCCCAGTGGACAGGAAGGCAAAGAGTTGGATGACACACCCCACATAAGTTATGGTTTTGCTTGGGCCTCAGAGGTTGGCCAGCATCTGGGGAATGCTGCTGGTTGTGTAGCAAAGTCAAGGAGGGACAGGTTGCTGAGGAAGAAGTACATGGGCGTGTGCAGTTGAGGGTCCACCAGGGAGAGGAAAGTAATGGTCGAGTTGCCCATGACAGCCAGAAAGTAATAAAAACGTGTTGACAGCAAACAGGACCATCTCCAGCGTGGGTCAGTCAGAGAACCCAAGCAGAATGAAGTCTCCTGCAGAGCTCTCATTACCTCCGTCCACCACCCTTGGCTTAATGCACCTGTTTAGAAAGGTTATTGTGCTGCTGTGATTAGAAACTGGCACACACTGTTTTGTCTCCTTACTACGAATGTATTTTATTAGTACAACCCACATTTTTAACTAGTGCATCTTGCCTGCTGCTGATTGCCTGGGATTGTAGGGCAAGGTGTTAAGTAAGGATATTTGTCTGTAAAGGGATAGAAGCTACAACTGCTTACTAAATAGCACTCTGATCTATTCAAGTGAGTTAACTTAATAGACCTTTACAAACTAAAAATTAAAAAAGAAAAATTTTTATTGAATTTTCAGAAATAAAGTACGTAATATAAAAAACTAATATACTTTTGTCAGAATCTGCTAACATTGAGGCTGGCTGGTTAGCTCAGCTGATTAGAGAGAAGCCTTGTAACACCAAGGTCAAGGGTTCAGATCCCCATACCAGCCAGCCACTAAAAAAAAAAAAAAAGAATCTACTAACATTGAGCTAATTTCTCTGCTACCTGGTAAAATCTCCTAAAATTTGTGGGATGATAGCTTCAATTAATCTGATCATCTCTCACATTTCCACCTTTCCAGTCTCTATGTTTCAATGATTATAAGTCAACTGGGAAAAAAAAACAAAAACAAACTGTCACTTATTCAGTACTGACTTTGCACTGTGAGCTGCAGGTTTAGAGAGGAATGAAACAAAGCATCTATTTTCAAGTTACTCACAATTCTTACAGGTTTTCTGGTAAGTAACAGCCTGGAGGCCCTTGAAAATAAGAAAGCCCCAAACTCACTTGCCACTGCATTGTTAATGATTTTGTTTAATCTTTGACTCTGTAATTAGGGTGACATTATCCAAGAGACCAAAAGCAGCACTGATTGTGCAACATTGAGGGGATTCTCTTCCCTCCCATGTGCTCTCACAAAATGAGCAGAAAAGCAAGGAACATTCTTTTGTACATTTTAGGTTAATATAACATGCCCAGAGGTCAATTAAATGAAATAATCCAGGTTGTTGTGCAGGGTTAATTTTGCAGTAGTTTTGTTTTCTGACCTGCATCAGTTCAGTGAGAGAGAATCAAATTTTACACTGCTGAATAGACACCAATTAAATATTTTGGTAGGGGAAAGAGAACCCACCACGGATTCAGAAATTAAACAGGAAAAACATATATTTTCTACATGTCGATAATTAAATGTTGGCTGTCTGGATATCATTTTCTGCTGTTTGTTTTGATTTCACAAGGACCCAGCTGGAAAAGTTATAACGCAGTGTAAATACATGGCCTGTAAATGCATCCCTGGATTTTCCACAGCTCTGCTTTCCTTGTGCAGGATGTGTCCATTTCTTATCTAATCGGGGAAAGGATTATAGACACTAAACTCAGAAGAGGATTATTGTCTGAAAGGGAACCATATATAAAGAAAAATTAGATCAGGAGTTTAAAATAAAATGAAAACAGTTAAACAATGAACTTGACAGTTATAGACAAACCAGCTTAAGAGGCAACTTGGAAACTGAGTCTATTATGAGCGCAGTGCACCTGCAGATCTCATCGTATTGTAAGAACACATACCTAGAGATAAACTAGGTTAGAATTAATTGGAGCTTGGAAATTGTAATGTGTACATAAGAAATCATTTAGCCAAGTTATTTAATACTCATCACCTGTGTTCACCCACCGCTCTGCCCCCATCGCGGGTCTGGTATCTAAGCCAAAATCCATAATCTCAACACTGTACGCTAATTGTCTGTATGGAATTTAGAAAAGGGAAAGTGGGGATGTTGGGAAAATGGAACAATTTGGTCAGGCTCCGCTCGCCTCGGAGCCCATTCAGGGTTGTTTGGTAAACATTGTGTGTGGGGGTGGAGTGGGTGTGCCTGCAGGGCAGCGCTTCTTTGGCTGGTGTTTACTGCCTCTGACACCAACCCTGTACGGCCATGTTTTTCCAGACCCACAGCTTCCAAGGACCGTGCGGCCAGTTACCTAGCTCATAGACCTGCCTGAAGGGGTCTGGTGACCCAGCCTGGCATGTGAGGGGTCTTTGGACCCAGCCTGGCATGTGAAGGGTTTGTGACCCAGTCTGTGAATTGGCTTGAGGGGTCTGGGAGCTCCAGATCCAGCCCTAGCTCAACCATCGGCCCAGTTGGTGCAGGATTACTGGCAGGTAAAAGAACCATGACAACTAGCATGGTCAACTAGCTTTACAACTAGCATCATGAACAGGACTAAGAGCTAGACAGATGGCACTGTGAGCAGGATTCCAGGCCTCTCAGTAGCCCTTGTCATGGCCAGACAAATTGGCGATGTCGGCAGGATTACACCAGACAAATTGGGGTAGTTGGGAAGGATTATGCCACATTTGGCGTAGCCTGTGACAGGACTCTGAGCAGATACAGGAGCCAAAAGCCCTTGGAAGAAAGAGAAAATGTGGCTATTTGTGAATATGCTGTGCCCTATGGCCACCTTCCTGTTGACCGGGACCTGGTTGCTGCACACTGTACTGCAAGGCAGCATAGACCAGGTACTACGGCAGAAAACCCCTTGGGAGGGGAAAGGAATGTGGCTGTCTTTGAGCATGTGGTGCCTGGTGGCCACTTTTCTGCTGACCAGAGCCTGGCTGCTGCTCACTCTGCTGCAAATTGATTGAGAACTGAAGCGGAAAGCAGAGTTGTTAGATGATGTGCAACTACTGGCAGATTCAAGGCAGAAAGCAGAGTCATTAGAAGCACAGATAAATGTCCTGGATGACGACATGCGGTGACGGTCCACTCCCGCCCCTCACACCAGGGAAGATGACCAACCCAGTGGTGAGTTGGGGGGAAACCATGCATCTCCAGGCATGACCTATTGTGCATGAGAAATTGAGACACGAGCAGCCTATGGGACCAGATGGACAACTGGTGGGTGGTCCACAGGTGACCCAGTTCATCACCCGTATACCCAGGTTGAACTGGTTGACTTGGGGAGATAGTTCAGGCAGAAACATGGGGAGACCCTGGCTGCTTGGCTGTTGCCGTTATGGGACCTAGGGTTGGATAGTGTGATATGCTCTGGTGAGGAGATGGAAAAATTGGCCTCCATCACCATACACCCATCCCTGAGACAGTGGCAGCAAAATAGCTGCAGATATGCACCCGGATGAGCTAATCACTCCTCAATGGGCTGGGTGAATGCAGCTGCCCAAACTGTATGGGCAAATGCTGGGGAACTTCCCAAGACTGTTAGTAAATGTCAAACATATGCTGAGTTAGTCCAAACCTTTTGAGAGCTGGGGATGTGGCAGTCTATGTTTAATGTGAACACTTGTGGCCTGGACAATGCGAACTTATGGCCATACTGGCCCCATACATTGGTCATCCTATACATGAGGTAACGACCATGATAGCCAGCTTGGGTGAAGTAGAAGACAGGAGACAAGCAAAAGGGTCTGAAAGGTGGCTAAGACCAAACGCCCAAGAAATACTCAGGATTTTAGGGCCGGCCCAGTGGCGCACTGGATAAGTGCGCTGCTTGGGAAGCGCGGCAGCGCTCCTGCCGAGGGTTTGGATCCCACATACAGACCGGTTCCCGCTCACTGGCTGAGCGAGGTGCGGGAGCAACGCCGAGGGTTGCGATCCCGTTGCCGGTCCCCGGTCCGGTACGGGGGCAACACTGAGGGTTGCGATCCGTTGCCAGACACGGAAAAAGACAAAAACAAGAAAAAAAGAAAAAGAAATACTCAGGATTTTATCCCAAAGGGACCAAGCAAGACTAGCCATAAGCAGATGTGGCTTGACTTGCTTGCAGCAGGGGCTGATAAAAAGAAAATTGACTGGAAGCCAAATGCAGTTCTGTTTGCCTTGTGGCAGCAATTGCGCCCTGAACAGTGTTTCACCAAATGTCAGGAGACAATTGGCAAGGTACACTCAGTGGATTTAAAGGACTTTTTGGTGGCTCCTGAGGAGGTGGATGAACTGTTCCATTTCAATTAGGGAGCAGGCCAAGGTACTCCTCCTTTGGAGGCAGGCAAGGACCAGAGGCCTCATGTTGAATTGGCAATATATTGGTCAAGGACAAATGTGCAGCATGTTTTGGCATTGGTGGATATAGGTGCAGAATGTAGCCTGATATATGGCAACCCAGATAAGTTTCCAGGGGCCACACTTTGTATAGATGGCTATGGAGTACATACTACTGAGATCAAAGCTGTGTCATTGCCATTGGGCATAGGAAGATTACCTCCTTGTGTATATACATATCTCCTGTAGCTGAATACATCTTGGATATGGATGTACTTTATGGTTTGCACCTGCAAACAAACAGTTGGAGAGTTTCAGCTATGGACATGAACAGTAAGGCCTGTGTTATGGGGATATGCTAAACACGACCCACAGGTGTTACTCAAGCCAAGACGTGTAGTTAATGTAAAGCAGTATTGCCTACAGGAGGACATGAAGAGATAAGTGCTACTATATTGGAATTAGAGAAAGTTGGTATTATTCGTCAGGCTCAGAGCCCATTTAATGCTCCAGTATGGCCAGTGAAAAAGCCCGATGGTACCTGGAGAATGACTGTAGATTATCGAGAACTGGACAAAGTAGTGCCTCCTTTGCATGCAGCTGTGCCTTCAGTTCATGACTTGATGGATCAGCTGACAACTCAGCTGGGGACTTATCCTTATGTATTGGACCTTGCAAATGGTTTTTTCTCCATTCCAATCTTGGCTGATAGCCAAGATCAGTTTGCCTTCACATGGGAAAAGAGACAGTGGACCTCTCAAGTACTGCCCCAAGGTTATCCGCATAGCCCAACCATCTGTCATGGTTTGGCGGCTGGGGACCTGGCCAAGTGGACTAGGCCCAGCACAGTTACAATGTTTCACTACACTGATGGCATGTTACTAACCTCTGATTCTCTTGCAGATTTAACCCAGGAAGCTCCAATGCTGCTAAGTCGTTTGGAACAATGTGGGTGAGCCATGAACACAGCCAAAGTGAAAGGACCTGGGCTGTCAGTCAAATTCCCAGGAGTGATCTGGTCAGGTAAGACAAGGGTCATTCCAGAAGCTATTATAGATAAGATAAAGGCATATTTTCAACCCACAACAATAGCTCAGCTACAGATATATTTGGGACTTTTTGGGTATTGGAGAGCTTTTGTACCCCATATGGCCTAAATGGCACACCCACTATATGCATTGACAAAGAAAGGAACCCTCTGGGATTGGACTGAAGTAGAGCAATTTATTGGGCTATGAAAAGAGCAATACAGCAAGTACAAGCTTTACAAGTAGCCAACCCCACTAAGCTGTTTGAGTTAGATGTACATATAACCTAGGAGGGGTTAGGATGGGGTTTGTGGCAGAAACAAGACTGATTCTACACACCTGTAGGATCCTGGTCTCAGCTCTGGAAGGGTGCTGAAGTGCACTACACCCTAATAGAAAAGCAGCTAGAAGTTGTGTATTCTGCCTTGATAGCCACTGAAGCTATCACAGGAACTGCTAATGTCCTAGTAAGGATGACATACCCCATAATAGGTTGGCTGTGCACGTGGGCAACCAACCCAAAATGGGTGTAGATCTAACTCCCACTCTGTCTAAATGGGGATCATAAATAGAACAAAGGAGCACTGTGTCAATGAGTCCTCTGTCCAAAGAGTTGCAAACTGTGCTGGGCCCAGTAGAGGTTGTGGAGGAAACTTTGACACAACCCTTACCCATGGAGGTGGAGGTTACACTTTTCCATGAGGGACAGGGACCTATCACAGATCCAGCTTCGTATACAGATGGCTCTAGCATGGGACCCTCAGCATCGTGGACAGCAGTTGCTGTCCAGCCCTTAACAGATACCATGTGGTATGAAAACGGCACAGGGCAAAGCAATCAATGGGCTGAATTAAGAGCAGTATCGATGGTGATAAAAAATGAGCCTGGGCCATCACATTAACCATCTGTACTGACAGCTGGGCTGTGTACAAAGGTTTAACCCTTTGGATTTCTACTTAGAAGTATCAATGGTGGATGGTAGGCCACCGACCCCTGTGGGGACAAGCCATGTGGCAAGAGTTTTGGTAATTGGGGCATGAGAAAGAAGTAATTCTTTTCCATGTCACAGGACACTTCCTCTTAGCCAGTCCAGGAAATGATGAAGCTGATGCCTTGGTTAAGTGTTCTGGCTACAGGCACTGCACCAGAGTAGCATGATCAATGAGTCAGCCTGCTGAATATGTATTCAACTTCCCATCAGTACGAGTGCAGGATTTACATGGAGGATCACACCAATGGTGACTACTAACTGGACATATGCAGCTGACAGTTAAAAGGACAGAACTGCAAGCCTTAAGGCATATTGAATGGACAATAAGTTATGTAAATGTAAGGGTCACTTATCCTCACTAAGGGAACATCGTGGAAGATTCTGAACATGTAGATTATATGGCAAGGGACCCTGAAGGGGTGGATTGTTGGGAAAATGGAACAATTTGGTCAGGCTCCCCTCGCCTCAGAGCCAGTTCAGGATTGTTTGGTAAACATTGTGTGTGGGGGGCCAGCCCAGTGGCACACTGCTACAGTGCACCGCTTGGGAGCGTGGCGGCGCTCCCGCCGAGGGTTCAGATCCCACATACAGACTGGTTCCCGCTCACTGGCTGAGCGAGGGGCGGGCGCAGCACCGAGGGTTGCGATCCCATTCCCGGTCCCAGTCCAGTACGGGCGCGACACTGAGGGTTGCGGTCCATTGCCGGACACGAAAAAAGACAAAAAAAGGGGAAAAAAAAAAAAAAAGACATTGTGTGTGTGGGTGGAGTAGGTGCACCTGCACAGCGGCACTGCTTTGGCTGGTGTTTACTGCCTCAGGCACCCACCCTGTGTGGCCATGTTTTTCCAGACCTGCAGCTTCCAAGGACCTTTTGGCCAGTTACCTAACTCATAGACCTGTGTGAAGGGGTCTGGTGACCCAGCCTGGACATCGGACTGGGCAAAGACTTTATAAGTAATGCCTCAAAAGCACAAGCAACAAAAATAAAAATAAACAAATTGGATTATATCAAACTAAAAAGCTTCTGCATAGCAAAGGAAATTATCAAAAAGAAAACCTACAGAATGGGAGAAAATATTTGCAAACTATGTATCTGACAAGGGGCTAATTTCCAAAATATAAAAGGAGCTCAAACAACTCAATAATACAAAATCAAATAAATTTTTACTAATGCTTCAGTCTCATTATTCATTATTGGTCTGTTTAGATCTTCTAGCTCTTCATAATTCAACTTTGGTACCCCACAAAAATAAATATAAATAAAATTGAAAAATAAAAATAAGTAAGTAAGAACATTCCAAGAAATATCTCCAATCCCAGAAGACTTTACTGACAAATTCTACTAAATATTTATAGAAGAAATAGTATCAGTTCTATACAAGCTTTTGTAAAAATAGTAGAAAAACAAACACATCCACTCATTTTATGAGGCAAGCATTACCCAAATATCAAAATCAGACATAAAACAAAGAGAAAACTATGAACAAAATCCCTTATTAATATATATTCAAAACCCTCAACAAAACCACAGCATACAGAATTCAACAACATATAAAAAGGATTACAAACCATGACCAAGTGGGGTTCAATCCAAGGATAGCAAGGTTAGTTTAACATCTTAAAACCATTCAATGTATATATCATATTCTGAGAATAAAGGACAAAAACTATATGATCATCTTAATAGATGTGGAAAAGGCATTTGTCTAAATTCAATACCATTTTGTGATACAAACATTCAACAGCCTAGAAATAGAGAGAAACATCCCCACCCTCATAAACAGCATCTTTGGAAAACCAGCAGCTAGCATCATCCTTCATACTGAATGGTTTCTCCTTAATATCAGGAATAAGGAAAGGAAGTCCACTCTCATGCACTCCTATTCAATATCTTACTGGAAGTCATAGCCAGGGAAATAAGACAAGAGAAAGAAATAAATGGCATATGAATTAGAAAGGAAAAAAATGAAACTGTATCTGTTCATAGGCAACATGATTAGCTACTTAGAAAATCCCAAGGAATCTACAGAAAAAAAAATCAGAGATCTATTAAGTAAGTTTATCAAGGCAAAAAGATACAAAATTAATATGTAAAAGTTAATCATATTTCCAAATGTCAGCAACTAAAAATTTAAAAACAATGCCACTTAAAATAGCCAAAAATGCAACACTTGGTATAAATTGAATTAAACATAAGAATTTGCATTATGAAAGCTAAGAAAGCTGATCTTAAAAATGTCAAATTCACATAACAACATACAATATTTATGAATTGGAAGACTGTAAGGAATATGGAGACAGAATGGTCAGGCTCCCTCACCTCATATCCAGCTGAGCATGACTCAGCATGTCCGTTGTAAATATGTTGTGTAAGGGTGGTATAACTGCACATGTGCACCCATGTGTTCCTTGGCTATCTGACTCTAGTATAAAAGACAATGGCTCTGATCCATGGGAGCTGCTGTTGAGCTCATGTCCAAATAAAGCATGTCAACCTTGCCAACGGCTCCCAGAATCTTTTTCCAACTACCTGGTTCACAACATGCACAGGACAGATTTGAAGGGTCTGTGACCCAGCCCGACAAAGACTCAGCATAGTAAAGATATTGATTCAACCCAAATTGATCTATTGATTTAATGCAATTCTAATCAAAATGCCAGCAAAACTTTTGGCAATATAGACAAATTAATTCTGATTTGTGTGGTAAGAAAAGGGAAACTTTAGAATAAATTTATAAAATAAGATTAAAGTTGAAGTAGTCAGGAGACTTCTTCAGATCAGGCAGGCCAGCCATCTCTGCTTGGCACAGCTCCTCACTGAGACGTGCCACTTGCTTACCTCGACGCGGGGCACCCCGGGGACTGTGGACCGGCCTACAATCCCACTCTCCCTGCAGATCTCTGACAGGGCTGGTAGCGTGGGGAGCCCCCGGCCAGCATCGGGAGGGCAGGGAAGAGGAGCCCACCCAGATCATATCTCCACCACACCCTGGGCTTCAGCCCCAGGTAAACTCCCTGTTTCCAGGAGGCAGATACC
>NW_007731892.1:84845-85199 GCF_000696425.1 Galeopterus variegatus
GTGGGGAGGGGTCAGGCAAAAGGAGGCGGAGTCTCGGAAAAAAAATAATAATAACAATAATTACACACCCTGCGGGAACCCATTGCAAGGCTCAACAGCCCCATCTAGTGCACACAGAGTGTGAAAACGCCCCGATAGCGAGGTGCAGAACACCCACACCTTACGGGACTGGCAGGGCGGTATCCACCAACCTACGAGAATTCAAACTGACCAGAGAGCAGACTTCCCACAGAGGTCCAATACCCGAGTGAAACTCCCTGCCAAAATGAACAAACACCAAAAAGAGATACCACAAATGCAAAAAACCAAGAAAGTACACCACCAAAAGTTAATAAATCTCAAACTCTAGATGCT
>NW_007731892.1:88041-92836 GCF_000696425.1 Galeopterus variegatus
TGATGGGACATAATAATCAACTACACTGTATATTGACAAAATAAAAATTAAAAAAAAAAAGTTGAAGAAGTCATAGTGCTTGATTTTAAGACTTACTTATCAAGCCAAAATAATCAAGACAATGTGGTATTGGTTAAAGAATAGACAAATAGATCAATGGAACAGAATAGGAACTCAGAAATGAACCTA
This sequence comes from Galeopterus variegatus, assembly GCF_000696425.1. NCBI lineage: Eukaryota > Metazoa > Chordata > Mammalia > Dermoptera > Cynocephalidae > Galeopterus > Galeopterus variegatus. The sequence continues at coordinate 88,231 of NW_007731892.1, forward strand.
CAGAATGAATCAAAGCCAATTAATTTTTCACAAATGTGTAAAAGTAATTCAATGAGCATTTTCAACAAAATGCTGGAACAACTGGACATCCATATGCTATTAAAAAGAATCCTCCAACTAACTTGTATACCTTCCACAAAAATCCAACTCAAAATGGTTAATAGATCTAAGTGTAAAATGTTTGGTTTTTTAATCAGAATATCATTCTTACAAGTCATGATACTTCTTTATGCCCTTTGCCTGACCTATCACTTCCCAAACCCCCTCCCTCCTCCCCATCTCTGGTGTCCTTAGGTTTGTTCTCTCCTTCTGAAAGTTCAACATATTGTTGTGGTCTTTTCTTTCTTTCCTTCATTCATTCATTCCTTCCTTCCCTCTCTCCCTCCTTCCATCCCTCCCTTCCTCCACTCTTATTTGAAAAACTATTATCAGCAGAAATAACAAATTTGAAGTTTATTTCTCTTTCTGGAATATAATATTTACTTCACTTTCTGGAATATAATATTTCCAAGACCCTCCAGATGTTGAAAACAGGAATAATGCCCTAGAAAATTCAAGAGTGAATATTTCAGAGAAGCACTGTTTACCTGGATTGTCTTAATCCTTCCCTTTGTTTTACTTGGGTAGGATTGGGGGAAACTTTATTGATTGTTCGTATAATTACATCTCCAATGACAAAAGCAAAGGAGTGGCATGAAATAACCTGACTAATAAAAATAAAGTTAGTTTAAACTGGACAGTTTACTGACTTAATCCACCTGCTATTGACCTTTTGACCAATTATATGGTTTGATCCACTGTGGATTTACTGCTCAGAGACAGCATTAAGTCATACAAACAAAGAGAGACCAAAGGGATCAAACTGCCTTTGTCATAGCACAGGGCAATGAGATTTCAGACACTTCGACTTGTTATACAGATCTCTCACTGGACTTGTCATCACACACCCAGGCCTAAGAGCTCATCTGAGTAGGGATGACAGAGACACCCCATGAGAAACTGTCACCTCAGAGGCCCAACCCAGACATAAGCAAACCAAACTTTTGAACAGCCCAATTTCACAGCTTAGAGTCTCTCAGCAAAAGCTTAATGAGTTCTTCTGTTCCAGGGGGTTCTTGTCTCAGAGGACATAATGAATGTAAGATTATTATTTTCAAGGGACTTGTTCCCTTAGTTTTATAATAATGATCCTTGAGATCCTTCCTTCTAATTTGGAAGCAATCTGTAACAATTACCAACTCATGTGATTAAAATTGAACTCTTCAGCTGCCCCTCCAAAATGTTTCTTATGCACCCAGAAAATCAAACCAGACACCAGGGATTAAGTCTAGGTTATTCTTTTTTACTCATGCCTCACTTCCAATCAAATCCCAAATCCTGATAATTCTATTCCTCTAATATCTCCAAAATCCAATTCCTATTCTTCATCCACACTCTAGTCTTCTTAGTTAAATTCTCTTAATTTCTCTCTTGAGTTATTGAAATGTTTTTCTTCCTTTTCTTTTCTAAGACATACCGCTCTCTTTCCTAAATACATTCAGTTTCTCCCCATGTTAGGAAAATAAAACCCAAGTTCTTCAGCTTAATATTAGAGTAGGATGTTGTGTAACCTTGCCTTGGTGTGTCTCTATTATTTACCCAGGACTGCTGCCAAAAAGAATACTATTTCTGAACACATCGACTAGTGAACTCAAAACACTATCTGTCATCTCCTTGCCTAGCACATCCTCTTTGTTCTTTACTTGTAGCACCTTCTTCCTATTCATTTACTCTCTAACTTATTCTGTCTTTGACACTCAAAACAGACATCATCTCCTATGGAAAAGCCAAATTTTGACGATCTAGTTAAGTGCCCCACTCCATTCATCCCATAGTTCATTGTCAGAAAGAGACCGTGTTTCATTTTTCTTGAAGTCTTTCACATTTGTATCTCCATTATTCTAGCATAGCATATTTGCTGAATAAAGAATTTTTAAAAAGGAATAAAATGACATATGACTAAATATGTAAATTATTAATTATTAATTATTATTACTATCTCCACTTATTTTCTCAAAGCCAGAGTTTTGGGACATTAGATATAGTATCACTTATAAATATTTGCAATAAATAACACTGTAATATTATAAAATCATGAGTTATAATGAAACGAGCTTTATTTCCCATTTTTTAGTCTTGTTATAAAGTTGACATGATCTACTGTTTTGCAAACCTTATTATTATATTTACTTATTATTATCCATCACTGTGCCAAGCATTCTAGCAGAAGAAATAGTAGAAAATTACTTGTCCTTAGCTGCAAGGAGCTTAAAATTTTTTAAATTCCTAATTATTTTAATGGTGTATGAGTTCATCTTCACAGATCTATATGGGGCTAAGAGGTTACCCCATATGCAAATTCACTGAAATCTGATTATTTTTCCCAGGCGGTAGCATAAGGTCAAATCCATCAGCCCTGTGCTCAGTGACTACAGTGTATATTTAAAATTCTCTTTTTTCTACTTTCCCAAAAGCAAATTTATGTCAATAGAATAGAGGACTGCTTAGAGGTAAAAAAGATTCACTTTCTTATGCAATGGTCTGACAATTTCAGGGAGACTGCTGGGTTCTATAAAAATATAGTCAGCCTAGCATAATAATTAAATATATTTGATGTGAGAAGAAAGAACCAGATGTCAGTGTTGAAAAGCTTATAATAAGCCTTCAAGAATCTTTTAAATTTGTAAACATATAAGCTGCAGCTGGAGTACATCCTGGAGCTAGAATCCCAAGTTTTAATTGCATACCTGCATGAGAAACACCAACTAAGCTTTTGATATTAAAAATTAGATTTTGGAGGCCAATTCCCAGAGACATTTATTCACAGGTCTAGAAGGCAAGATTTATTTGGGTTTGCATTTTTAGGGAAAGAGTTGTGAAGGCAACAAAACCCAGGACAATGCAGGTAAAATATACTGACAAAAGCAACAGCAAGAGGAAAGAAGACGGCACAGCCAGCCCCCTGCCCCTAATCCACAAGAATTCTCTTATCTCCTCTCGCACTGTGTACCTGGCTCCATTCCCCAGGAGAGGATAGCACAGCCCCAACCAGCAGAAATAGGCCATAACCTCCTCAACATCATTGGGTCCGCATTCAGTTTTTCATGCTCAACTACAAAGGAGTTTCTCAAAAGTTTTCTTAATTGAATGACTTTAAATTGATTAAATATTTAAACGTACAGCCTGAAACTATAAAACTACTAAGGGAAAACACAGGACAAAAGCTCTGTAACATTGGTCTGGGCAATGAATTTTTGGACAAGACCACAAAAGCACAGGCAACAAAAGTGAAAATAGACAAACAGAATTATATCAAAATATAAAGCTACTGCACAGCAAAGGAAAGAATCAACAGAGCGAAGATTCAACAGAGTGAAGATACAACCTATAGAATGGGAGAAAATATTTATAAATCATATATCTCATAAGGGGTTAACATCCAAAATACATAAGGAACTCAAACAACTCAATAGCAAGAAAACAAATAATCTTATTTAAAAATGGGCAAAGAACATAAACAGATATTTCTCAAGACATACAAATGGCCAACAGGTATGTAAAAAAATGCTCAAAATCAACTAATAATCAGAGAAATGCAAATTAAAATTGCAATGAAATATGACCTCATACTCGTTAGAATGGCTATTATCAAAAAGACAAAAAAATAAAAAGTATTGGGGTGAATGTAGAGAAAAGGGAAGGCTTGTACATGTTGGTAGGAATGTAAATTAATACAACCTTTATGGAAAACAGTATGGAGGTTCCTCAAAAAATGAAAAGTAGAACTACCGTATGATCCAGCAATCCCACTGCAGGGTATATACCTAAAGAAAATAAACTTGGTATATCAAAGAGGTATCTGCACTCCCATGTTTACTGCAGCATTATTCATAACAGCCAAGACAGGAAATCAACCCAAGTGCCCATCAAAGGATATATGGATAAAGAGAATATAGCATATAGGCAGAATGGAATTCTATGCAATCTTTAACAAAGAAGGAAATCCTTTCCTGTCATTTGTGACATGAATGAACCTGGAGGACATTATATTAAGTGCAATAAGCCAGGCACAGAAATACAAATACTGCATGATCTCACTTATGTGTGGAATCTAAAATAGTTGATCTCATAGAAGCAGAGAGCAGAACAGTGATTATCAGGGGCTGTATGTGTGTATGTGGCAGGGCGGAGAATGGTTGAGGAGATGTTGGTCAAAGGATACAAAATTTTAGTTAGACAGAATAAATAAATTCAAGAGATCTACTTTACAACATGGTGACTATAGTTAATAACAATATATTGCATACAGTCAGCCCTCCATATCCCTGAGTTTACTCATTCAACCAACCAGGGATCAAAAGTGTTCAAAAAAAAAAAAATGCTGGCTGGGCCGGCCCGGTGGCGCACTGGATGGTGCGCCGCTTGGGAAGCGCGGCGGCGCTCCCGTCCGAGGGTTCGGATCCCACATGCAGACCGGCTCCCGCTCGCTGGCTGAGCGAGGCGCGGGAGCAGCACCGAGGTTTGCGATCCCGTTGCCGGTCCCGGTCCGGTACGGGGGCAACACTGA
>NW_007731892.1:93823-95841 GCF_000696425.1 Galeopterus variegatus
AGGAAAAAAAAAAAAAAAAAAAAACCTGAAAAAAACAATAAATATAACAATAAAGCAATAAAAAATAATACAAATTTTTAAAGAGTATAACAACTATAAGTAATCTAGAGGTGATTTAAAGTATATGGAAGGATGTGTGTAGGATACTACACAATTTTATATGAGGGACTTGAGCATCCCTGGATTTTGGTGTCTGCGGGGTCCTGGAACAAATCCCCCGTGGACACTGAGGGATGACTATACTTGCAAACTAGTAAGAGTAGATTTTAAGTGTTCTCATTACAAAAAAATGATAAGCATGTGAAGTCATGCACATGTTGACTGATCCACAGTTTATATGTATTTAAAACATTATGTTGTATACAGTAAATGCATACAACTTTTATTTCTTAATTTAAAAAATTTAAAAAGAATAAATATATAAGATAAGGCTATTTGGTTATTTCAGTCTGGGAAGACAAATGGAGAGTTTTATCAATGGGCACTCCTTTACTTCACTAATCTTCTCGTATCCTTCCTGGGTCCCATGCTCTCAGACTTTAGTCTCTGGGATCTGATCTAGGATTGTCTGTCAACGTCAATACCGATCCAGGAAACAGGAAATTCAGCCTCTCCCACAGATCCTCTTAGACTCATTTTTCTTATCTGGAGAATATTAATCGTGTGTACTTCTCAAAGTGATTGTAAATATTTACTAAGATAAAATACGTAAAGACTTAGCATAGTGCCATATTAAATGTTCAACAAATTCTACCTGTTGTGACATTGTTGGCTGAAATTTTCTATTAAATATTCAGGAATGTGTGTAGTATATGATCATTATCATAAATACGCCAGTAGCACCAATCACCTGGAAAACAACTACAAGATGCTTCCATCTTTGTAAACAGTCTGTCATAGAAATTTGAAATGAAGGCATCTGGAAATTTATATAAATGATATTGCTGCTGGAAATTACAGGATTGCTCATCCTTTTAACAAATGACACCCCAGTTCCCATTCCCCTCCACCCCATCATATCCAGACCCCACTGCTCCATCCCTGAGGATCTGGGATTGGCTCTGTTCAATATAGTCTCCTGGACCATCCATGTCTTGGACCTAATCACAGCTTCAGTAGAGCCATAGTTCTCCAGATACCTCTACACCAAATAGACAACCCATCCCCCAAGCCATCCCACAATCCCAGTGATAGCTACTCCTGCCTAGAGTACCCTATTAGTGTTGCATGTTCGTGTCAAACCTTAGCATTTTATCTTAGGGCAAGTGGTACCTGGGGGACAATATCTTATGCCTCCCATTAACTCAGAACAGCCCTCTGAATGTAAACCTATGAAAGAATACATAGTAACGGGAGTAAAAAAAAAAAAAATCACCTGAGAGTAACAGCTGCCATAAATCTTTTCTTAACTTGATTGATATGATGTGAATATCTAAAGAAAGAATTATTGCCGGTTCAAGCTCTCTTCGATGGAGAAAGGTGTTTGAATTTTTTTTTAATTAAAGGCAGAAAGACCAACTCAAGCCGACTCACAGAAGAGTAGATGGATATTACTATAAAAATAAAAGAGTCATGTCACAGGAATTCAAGGTAGAATCTACAACAAAACCAGGCCCTTCAAAAAAAATCATTTATTTATTTTTAACTGACACACATATACATTCTAGCATTCCATGACACAGTAGAGTGACTACAGTAAACAATATTATGCAGTATATTTCAAAATAACAAGAAGGAAGGATTTTCTTTTTTTTTTTTTTTTTTTTTTTTGTCCTTTTTTGAGACCTGCCGCACCATGCTCAGCCAGTGAGCGCTGTGAGAGCACTGGTCATCCCTATATAGGATCCGAACCTGCAGCGGGAGCGCTGCTGCACTCCCAGCGCCACACTCTCCCGAGTGCGCCATGGGCTCGGCCTGAAGGAAGGATTTTCAATGTTCTCACCCAAAGAAATGACAGATATCTGAGATTGATGGATATGTCACTTACCCTAATTTGATTTTTACATACTGTACACATA
>NW_007731892.1:97373-99488 GCF_000696425.1 Galeopterus variegatus
AAAAAAAAAAAAAAGGTAATATTATTGAGATACTACCTGCCTCATACTCAATATACCTTACTGCATTCGTTTGTGTTCTGTCACTTATAACAGAATACCTGAAACTGGGTAATTTATTTTAAAAAATTATTTCTTACAGTTTTGGAGGCTGGAAGTCCAAGATTGAAGGGCACATCTGGTGCAGGCTTTCTTCTTGGTGGGGACTCTCTACAGAGGCCTGAGGCAGTGGAAGGTATTACATGGCAACAGGGCAAGAGCATGCTGATGTGCTTTCTTCCTCTCCTTATAAAGCCAATAGTCTTCTCCCATGATAACCCATTAACCCATTAACCCATTAATCCATGAATGCATTAATTCATTCAGAGGGCATAGCCTCTCATGGTCCAATCATCTCTTCAAGGTCCCACCTTTCAAATACCATGTTGGAGATTAAGCTTGAACATGAGCTTCGGAGGGGACAAACATTCAAATCATATCACTTACCTTATTTAATCTCTACTGCAATTCTCTAAGATAAGGATTATTACCCCCATAATACAGACAAAAAAAATGCTAGGTGTCAAGAGCAGCTGGTGAGAGGATAAATAAGTTCCAAACCCAGATAGGAGTAATATTGTCTCTCTCCGGTGCCTTCTTCCCAACATCACTTATACCAAGTGAAGATGTCTATACATTCAGAATGCTGTGGGAAGATTCTTGGGTGATGTCAGGAATTGAATTTTGATTATCTGTAAAACAATGATTTCCAAATCTATCATCAGTAACACATAGAGAGCTTTTTAAAAACATAGGTGCCTGCATCTGTACCTGGCATTTTTGATTCAGGAAGTTTAGGGAATTCTTGGAAATCTGTTATCTTAAGGGCTCTGATGCACAAACAAGTTTTGGAAATACTGTTCTTAGTAACATCCAATTCCAAGATGCATTGATTTTATAAGATTGGCCACCAATGTTATTTGGTAATTAATTAATAAGGTAATTAATCTGAACATAGGACAGCTCTCTTTGAACAGGAATGTTTGCAACTGTTTAAAGTAACTTGCTANTGTTATCTTAAGGGCTCTGATGCACAAACAAGTTTTGGAAATACTGTTCTTAGTAACATCCGATTCCAAGATGCATTGATTTTATAAGATTGGCCACCAATGTTATTTGGTAATTAATTAATAAGGTAATTAATCTGAACATAGGACAGCGCTCTTTGAACAGGAATGTTTGCAACTGTTTAAAGTAACTTGCTAGTGGGGCCGGCCCGGTGGCGCACTGCTACAGTGCACTGCTTGGGAAGCGCGGCGTCGCTCCCGCCAAGGGTTCGGATCCCACATACAGACCGGTTCCCGCTCACTGGCTGAGCGAGGTGCGGGTGCAACACCGAGGGTTGCGATCCCGTTGCTGGTCCCAGTCCGGTATGGGCGTGACATGGAGGGTTGCGATCCATTGCCGGACACGAAAAAAGACAAAAAAAAAAAAGAAAGTAACTTGCTAGTGAAACTATTCTGTATGATACTGTAATGGTGAATGCATGACATTGTGTTTAGCAAAACCCATAGGACTGTACAACACAAAGAAGAAACCCAAATGTAAATCGTAGTTAATAATAATGTATCAATATTGGTTTATAATTGTAACAAATATTCCACACCAATGTACAAATGTTAACAATAGGAGAATCTGTGGGAAGGAGAGGACGTGAACAGTCTGTACTTTCCACTCGATTTTTCTGTAAAACAACAATTACTATAAAAATAAAGTCTATAACTAACAATAATTTATTGGATGTTCTCAAATGGCTAGAAGAGAGGAGCTAAAATGCTCTCATCACAAAGAAAAGATAGATTTTTACAATGATGAATATGCTAATTACCCTGATTTGATCACCACAAATTGTACACATGTATTGAAATATAACTCTGTACCCCATAAATATGTACAATGAATACATGTAAATTAAAAAATAAATACATTTTTTTAAAAAATAAAATCTATTAATAAATAAAGTAACCTGCTAGAGGGACCAAAGTCATTAATTCTATCCAGATGTGTGTCATTTGCTCTGTTTTTCCAAAGGCTTGCAGTCCTAAATCTGGTCAGTCCTCTCATAAATACTTTGTCTGT